>NW_026777600.1:0-190050 GCF_028023285.1 Balaenoptera ricei
CTGCAATTCTGCCTTGCTTTCAGATCCTCTTCGTTGCCTTCCCTCAATATATTTGTGGACGAGAGTTATCATTTATAACTCTGCAGGTTTCTGATTTGCAGTGCCCCTGAGCTCCATTTTTCAACTCGCTTTTTTGGGAGCTGGCCGCAAAAGCGCAGGATTGCCTCAGGCCCTATTCTGGTTCCGGGCAGCAGGCTGAGCCTGTGGTTAATTCTTCTTCCTGATGGGAAAATAGAGTGACCTCTGCCTGTCCCAACACCTAGAGCTAGTCTCTCATTGGCTCCCCCTCTTCCCGTTCATCCTCAGGACAAATTGCAAGCTGTACGGAACGGGAGGTTAAAGGTGCTGATGCTCCAAGGAGGGAGATTGCTAGTAAAGTGGCTGGAATGGCGAACCCGAGCACAAGGAGATGAGAAAAGCGGTGCGTTTTAGAAACCTTTCCCGATCACACGGTGTACCACCTTCTGGGTTTCTCATGCATGTTTTCGAGGTAGGAAGATGCCCTTGAACCTGGAGATTTGGGACCCATGGGATGGGTAACAGGCAGTATTACTTTAAAGGCTCTGCGTTTGCTCCCCAAACCTCACCAAACCTCTCAGCCCCGAGAATGTCCACCCTTATGTCTCTTCCAGCTGTGGGTCTACATATGGCCAATCCAGGTTGCATCACAGCCCCTGAACGAATTTTGTAAGAATTTCTCTCTCTTTCACTGTCTTTGTTTCACGGGTTTTTAAAAGTAATTTATTTTTATAATGGGTTTTAGCTGCTTTTCACGGCTGTGTTTCTGCCGCTTTACAGCCACTTGACTCACTTCCAGAGAGATATCAATACATAGGTTTTAAGATTCTTACTAGTCAGATATATTCTTGTGCGGTGAATAGGGGGTGTTGAGTCCAGTTCACTGAGCAAGGAGTAGGTCTTTCTATTACATATTGGGTTTATGGAACGGTATCTGAGCTCATTTGAAACCCTTGTTTTATGCATCACCCCACCCCACCTTTCCCGTTAAGCAGCCATAGTGTGTTTTGTAAACGTGTGACTCTGTTCTGTTTTGTAATTCAGTTCAAGTGTAGCGGTTTTTACATTCCCTCTATAAGTGATAGCTTATGATAAGTGTCTTTTTCTGTGTGACTTATTTCACTTAGAATCGTCGTAGCTAAAGCCACTCATCATGCTGCTACTAGCCTTATGACATTGATTTCATGGCTGAGTGATAATCCATTGTACATAAGGACCACCACTTCTTTATCCATTTTTCTCTTTCCTGGGATATTTAAGGTGTCACGAAGTGGAGGTTCTTGTCAACAGAGCAGCCCTAAACTTTGGGGTGCCTGTGTCTTGCTGATTTTTAGTTTTCCCAATTTATACGCCCATGAGTGGAAGTGCCCTATGCGCTCTAAGCTGTGTTTTTTCGATGTTTCAGGACACACCGTACACTTCTCCAGAGTGGCTGTTGGCAATTTACATCCCGCCCATCAGCGTAGCAAGGCTCCCATTTCTCCATGGCCTGTTCTGCATTTCTGGTTTTGACACTTTTTTCCGCATGGCCCTTTTGACCGATGGGAAGCGAGACTTCTTTGTAGCGCTGATTTGCCTTTCCAGGTTGCTTGGTTGGCCAAAAAGGGCGTATGCGTTTTTTCCTGAATATATTCAGGAAAAAACGCATACGCCCTTTTTGGCCAAGGGCATCATTGTCGACGTTTTGCCGCTTTTCATGTGCTTTAAAGGCGATTAGAATCGACCTCCTGAAATCTGTTTCCTGCAATTCTGCCTTGCTTTCAGATCCTCTTCGTTGCCTTCCCTCAATATATTTGTGGACGAGAGTTATCATTTATAACTCTGCAGGTTTCTGATTTGCAGTGCCCCTGAGCTCCATTTTTCAACTCGCTTTTTTGGGAGCTGGCCGCAAAAGCGCAGGATTGCCTCAGGCCCTATTCTGGTTCCGGGCAGCAGGCTGAGCCTGTGGTTAATTCTTCTTCCTGATGGGAAAATAGAGTGACCTCTGCCTGTCCCAACACCTAGAGCTAGTCTCTCATTGGCTCCCCCTCTTCCCGTTCATCCTCAGGACAAATTGCAAGCTGTACGGAACGGGAGGTTAAAGGTGCTGATGCTCCAAGGAGGGAGATTGCTAGTAAAGTGGCTGGAATGGCGAACCCGAGCACAAGGAGATGAGAAAAGCGGTGCGTTTTAGAAACCTTTCCCGATCACACGGTGTACCACCTTCTGGGTTTCTCATGCATGTTTTCGAGGTAGGAAGATGCCCTTGAACCTGGAGATTTGGGACCCATGGGATGGGTAACAGGCAGTATTACTTTAAAGGCTCTGCGTTTGCTCCCCAAACCTCACCAAACCTCTCAGCCCCGAGAATGTCCACCCTTATGTCTCTTCCAGCTGTGGGTCTACATATGGCCAATCCAGGTTGCATCACAGCCCCTGAACGAATTTTGTAAGAATTTCTCTCTCTTTCACTGTCTTTGTTTCACGGGTTTTTAAAAGTAATTTATTTTTATAATGGGTTTTAGCTGCTTTTCACGGCTGTGTTTCTGCCGCTTTACAGCCACTTGACTCACTTCCAGAGAGATATCAATACATAGGTTTTAAGATTCTTACTAGTCAGATATATTCTTGTGCGGTGAATAGGGGGTGTTGAGTCCAGTTCACTGAGCAAGGAGTAGGTCTTTCTATTACATATTGGGTTTATGGAACGGTATCTGAGCTCATTTGAAACCCTTGTTTTATGCATCACCCCACCCCACCTTTCCCGTTAAGCAGCCATAGTGTGTTTTGTAAACGTGTGACTCTGTTCTGTTTTGTAATTCAGTTCAAGTGTAGCGGTTTTTACATTCCCTCTATAAGTGATAGCTTATGATAAGTGTCTTTTTCTGTGTGACTTATTTCACTTAGAATCGTCGTAGCTAAAGCCACTCATCATGCTGCTACTAGCCTTATGACATTGATTTCATGGCTGAGTGATAATCCATTGTACATAAGGACCACCACTTCTTTATCCATTTTTCTCTTTCCTGGGATATTTAAGGTGTCACGAAGTGGAGGTTCTTGTCAACAGAGCAGCCCTAAACTTTGGGGTGCCTGTGTCTTGCTGATTTTTAGTTTTCCCAATTTATACGCCCATGAGTGGAAGTGCCCTATGCGCTCTAAGCTGTGTTTTTTCGATGTTTCAGGACACACCGTACACTTCTCCAGAGTGGCTGTTGGCAATTTACATCCCGCCCATCAGCGTAGCAAGGCTCCCATTTCTCCATGGCCTGTTCTGCATTTCTGGTTTTGACACTTTTTTCCGCATGGCCCTTTTGACCGATGGGAAGCGAGACTTCTTTGTAGCGCTGATTTGCCTTTCCAGGTTGCTTGGTTGGCCAAAAAGGGCGTATGCGTTTTTTCCTGAATATATTCAGGAAAAAACGCATACGCCCTTTTTGGCCAAGGGCATCATTGTCGACGTTTTGCCGCTTTTCATGTGCTTTAAAGGCGATTAGAATCGACCTCCTGAAATCTGTTTCCTGCAATTCTGCCTTGCTTTCAGATCCTCTTCGTTGCCTTCCCTCAATATATTTGTGGACGAGAGTTATCATTTATAACTCTGCAGGTTTCTGATTTGCAGTGCCCCTGAGCTCCATTTTTCAACTCGCTTTTTTGGGAGCTGGCCGCAAAAGCGCAGGATTGCCTCAGGCCCTATTCTGGTTCCGGGCAGCAGGCTGAGCCTGTGGTTAATTCTTCTTCCTGATGGGAAAATAGAGTGACCTCTGCCTGTCCCAACACCTAGAGCTAGTCTCTCATTGGCTCCCCCTCTTCCCGTTCATCCTCAGGACAAATTGCAAGCTGTACGGAACGGGAGGTTAAAGGTGCTGATGCTCCAAGGAGGGAGATTGCTAGTAAAGTGGCTGGAATGGCGAACCCGAGCACAAGGAGATGAGAAAAGCGGTGCGTTTTAGAAACCTTTCCCGATCACACGGTGTACCACCTTCTGGGTTTCTCATGCATGTTTTCGAGGTAGGAAGATGCCCTTGAACCTGGAGATTTGGGACCCATGGGATGGGTAACAGGCAGTATTACTTTAAAGGCTCTGCGTTTGCTCCCCAAACCTCACCAAACCTCTCAGCCCCGAGAATGTCCACCCTTATGTCTCTTCCAGCTGTGGGTCTACATATGGCCAATCCAGGTTGCATCACAGCCCCTGAACGAATTTTGTAAGAATTTCTCTCTCTTTCACTGTCTTTGTTTCACGGGTTTTTAAAAGTAATTTATTTTTATAATGGGTTTTAGCTGCTTTTCACGGCTGTGTTTCTGCCGCTTTACAGCCACTTGACTCACTTCCAGAGAGATATCAATACATAGGTTTTAAGATTCTTACTAGTCAGATATATTCTTGTGCGGTGAATAGGGGGTGTTGAGTCCAGTTCACTGAGCAAGGAGTAGGTCTTTCTATTACATATTGGGTTTATGGAACGGTATCTGAGCTCATTTGAAACCCTTGTTTTATGCATCACCCCACCCCACCTTTCCCGTTAAGCAGCCATAGTGTGTTTTGTAAACGTGTGACTCTGTTCTGTTTTGTAATTCAGTTCAAGTGTAGCGGTTTTTACATTCCCTCTATAAGTGATAGCTTATGATAAGTGTCTTTTTCTGTGTGACTTATTTCACTTAGAATCGTCGTAGCTAAAGCCACTCATCATGCTGCTACTAGCCTTATGACATTGATTTCATGGCTGAGTGATAATCCATTGTACATAAGGACCACCACTTCTTTATCCATTTTTCTCTTTCCTGGGATATTTAAGGTGTCACGAAGTGGAGGTTCTTGTCAACAGAGCAGCCCTAAACTTTGGGGTGCCTGTGTCTTGCTGATTTTTAGTTTTCCCAATTTATACGCCCATGAGTGGAAGTGCCCTATGCGCTCTAAGCTGTGTTTTTTCGATGTTTCAGGACACACCGTACACTTCTCCAGAGTGGCTGTTGGCAATTTACATCCCGCCCATCAGCGTAGCAAGGCTCCCATTTCTCCATGGCCTGTTCTGCATTTCTGGTTTTGACACTTTTTTCCGCATGGCCCTTTTGACCGATGGGAAGCGAGACTTCTTTGTAGCGCTGATTTGCCTTTCCAGGTTGCTTGGTTGGCCAAAAAGGGCGTATGCGTTTTTTCCTGAATATATTCAGGAAAAAACGCATACGCCCTTTTTGGCCAAGGGCATCATTGTCGACGTTTTGCCGCTTTTCATGTGCTTTAAAGGCGATTAGAATCGACCTCCTGAAATCTGTTTCCTGCAATTCTGCCTTGCTTTCAGATCCTCTTCGTTGCCTTCCCTCAATATATTTGTGGACGAGAGTTATCATTTATAACTCTGCAGGTTTCTGATTTGCAGTGCCCCTGAGCTCCATTTTTCAACTCGCTTTTTTGGGAGCTGGCCGCAAAAGCGCAGGATTGCCTCAGGCCCTATTCTGGTTCCGGGCAGCAGGCTGAGCCTGTGGTTAATTCTTCTTCCTGATGGGAAAATAGAGTGACCTCTGCCTGTCCCAACACCTAGAGCTAGTCTCTCATTGGCTCCCCCTCTTCCCGTTCATCCTCAGGACAAATTGCAAGCTGTACGGAACGGGAGGTTAAAGGTGCTGATGCTCCAAGGAGGGAGATTGCTAGTAAAGTGGCTGGAATGGCGAACCCGAGCACAAGGAGATGAGAAAAGCGGTGCGTTTTAGAAACCTTTCCCGATCACACGGTGTACCACCTTCTGGGTTTCTCATGCATGTTTTCGAGGTAGGAAGATGCCCTTGAACCTGGAGATTTGGGACCCATGGGATGGGTAACAGGCAGTATTACTTTAAAGGCTCTGCGTTTGCTCCCCAAACCTCACCAAACCTCTCAGCCCCGAGAATGTCCACCCTTATGTCTCTTCCAGCTGTGGGTCTACATATGGCCAATCCAGGTTGCATCACAGCCCCTGAACGAATTTTGTAAGAATTTCTCTCTCTTTCACTGTCTTTGTTTCACGGGTTTTTAAAAGTAATTTATTTTTATAATGGGTTTTAGCTGCTTTTCACGGCTGTGTTTCTGCCGCTTTACAGCCACTTGACTCACTTCCAGAGAGATATCAATACATAGGTTTTAAGATTCTTACTAGTCAGATATATTCTTGTGCGGTGAATAGGGGGTGTTGAGTCCAGTTCACTGAGCAAGGAGTAGGTCTTTCTATTACATATTGGGTTTATGGAACGGTATCTGAGCTCATTTGAAACCCTTGTTTTATGCATCACCCCACCCCACCTTTCCCGTTAAGCAGCCATAGTGTGTTTTGTAAACGTGTGACTCTGTTCTGTTTTGTAATTCAGTTCAAGTGTAGCGGTTTTTACATTCCCTCTATAAGTGATAGCTTATGATAAGTGTCTTTTTCTGTGTGACTTATTTCACTTAGAATCGTCGTAGCTAAAGCCACTCATCATGCTGCTACTAGCCTTATGACATTGATTTCATGGCTGAGTGATAATCCATTGTACATAAGGACCACCACTTCTTTATCCATTTTTCTCTTTCCTGGGATATTTAAGGTGTCACGAAGTGGAGGTTCTTGTCAACAGAGCAGCCCTAAACTTTGGGGTGCCTGTGTCTTGCTGATTTTTAGTTTTCCCAATTTATACGCCCATGAGTGGAAGTGCCCTATGCGCTCTAAGCTGTGTTTTTTCGATGTTTCAGGACACACCGTACACTTCTCCAGAGTGGCTGTTGGCAATTTACATCCCGCCCATCAGCGTAGCAAGGCTCCCATTTCTCCATGGCCTGTTCTGCATTTCTGGTTTTGACACTTTTTTCCGCATGGCCCTTTTGACCGATGGGAAGCGAGACTTCTTTGTAGCGCTGATTTGCCTTTCCAGGTTGCTTGGTTGGCCAAAAAGGGCGTATGCGTTTTTTCCTGAATATATTCAGGAAAAAACGCATACGCCCTTTTTGGCCAAGGGCATCATTGTCGACGTTTTGCCGCTTTTCATGTGCTTTAAAGGCGATTAGAATCGACCTCCTGAAATCTGTTTCCTGCAATTCTGCCTTGCTTTCAGATCCTCTTCGTTGCCTTCCCTCAATATATTTGTGGACGAGAGTTATCATTTATAACTCTGCAGGTTTCTGATTTGCAGTGCCCCTGAGCTCCATTTTTCAACTCGCTTTTTTGGGAGCTGGCCGCAAAAGCGCAGGATTGCCTCAGGCCCTATTCTGGTTCCGGGCAGCAGGCTGAGCCTGTGGTTAATTCTTCTTCCTGATGGGAAAATAGAGTGACCTCTGCCTGTCCCAACACCTAGAGCTAGTCTCTCATTGGCTCCCCCTCTTCCCGTTCATCCTCAGGACAAATTGCAAGCTGTACGGAACGGGAGGTTAAAGGTGCTGATGCTCCAAGGAGGGAGATTGCTAGTAAAGTGGCTGGAATGGCGAACCCGAGCACAAGGAGATGAGAAAAGCGGTGCGTTTTAGAAACCTTTCCCGATCACACGGTGTACCACCTTCTGGGTTTCTCATGCATGTTTTCGAGGTAGGAAGATGCCCTTGAACCTGGAGATTTGGGACCCATGGGATGGGTAACAGGCAGTATTACTTTAAAGGCTCTGCGTTTGCTCCCCAAACCTCACCAAACCTCTCAGCCCCGAGAATGTCCACCCTTATGTCTCTTCCAGCTGTGGGTCTACATATGGCCAATCCAGGTTGCATCACAGCCCCTGAACGAATTTTGTAAGAATTTCTCTCTCTTTCACTGTCTTTGTTTCACGGGTTTTTAAAAGTAATTTATTTTTATAATGGGTTTTAGCTGCTTTTCACGGCTGTGTTTCTGCCGCTTTACAGCCACTTGACTCACTTCCAGAGAGATATCAATACATAGGTTTTAAGATTCTTACTAGTCAGATATATTCTTGTGCGGTGAATAGGGGGTGTTGAGTCCAGTTCACTGAGCAAGGAGTAGGTCTTTCTATTACATATTGGGTTTATGGAACGGTATCTGAGCTCATTTGAAACCCTTGTTTTATGCATCACCCCACCCCACCTTTCCCGTTAAGCAGCCATAGTGTGTTTTGTAAACGTGTGACTCTGTTCTGTTTTGTAATTCAGTTCAAGTGTAGCGGTTTTTACATTCCCTCTATAAGTGATAGCTTATGATAAGTGTCTTTTTCTGTGTGACTTATTTCACTTAGAATCGTCGTAGCTAAAGCCACTCATCATGCTGCTACTAGCCTTATGACATTGATTTCATGGCTGAGTGATAATCCATTGTACATAAGGACCACCACTTCTTTATCCATTTTTCTCTTTCCTGGGATATTTAAGGTGTCACGAAGTGGAGGTTCTTGTCAACAGAGCAGCCCTAAACTTTGGGGTGCCTGTGTCTTGCTGATTTTTAGTTTTCCCAATTTATACGCCCATGAGTGGAAGTGCCCTATGCGCTCTAAGCTGTGTTTTTTCGATGTTTCAGGACACACCGTACACTTCTCCAGAGTGGCTGTTGGCAATTTACATCCCGCCCATCAGCGTAGCAAGGCTCCCATTTCTCCATGGCCTGTTCTGCATTTCTGGTTTTGACACTTTTTTCCGCATGGCCCTTTTGACCGATGGGAAGCGAGACTTCTTTGTAGCGCTGATTTGCCTTTCCAGGTTGCTTGGTTGGCCAAAAAGGGCGTATGCGTTTTTTCCTGAATATATTCAGGAAAAAACGCATACGCCCTTTTTGGCCAAGGGCATCATTGTCGACGTTTTGCCGCTTTTCATGTGCTTTAAAGGCGATTAGAATCGACCTCCTGAAATCTGTTTCCTGCAATTCTGCCTTGCTTTCAGATCCTCTTCGTTGCCTTCCCTCAATATATTTGTGGACGAGAGTTATCATTTATAACTCTGCAGGTTTCTGATTTGCAGTGCCCCTGAGCTCCATTTTTCAACTCGCTTTTTTGGGAGCTGGCCGCAAAAGCGCAGGATTGCCTCAGGCCCTATTCTGGTTCCGGGCAGCAGGCTGAGCCTGTGGTTAATTCTTCTTCCTGATGGGAAAATAGAGTGACCTCTGCCTGTCCCAACACCTAGAGCTAGTCTCTCATTGGCTCCCCCTCTTCCCGTTCATCCTCAGGACAAATTGCAAGCTGTACGGAACGGGAGGTTAAAGGTGCTGATGCTCCAAGGAGGGAGATTGCTAGTAAAGTGGCTGGAATGGCGAACCCGAGCACAAGGAGATGAGAAAAGCGGTGCGTTTTAGAAACCTTTCCCGATCACACGGTGTACCACCTTCTGGGTTTCTCATGCATGTTTTCGAGGTAGGAAGATGCCCTTGAACCTGGAGATTTGGGACCCATGGGATGGGTAACAGGCAGTATTACTTTAAAGGCTCTGCGTTTGCTCCCCAAACCTCACCAAACCTCTCAGCCCCGAGAATGTCCACCCTTATGTCTCTTCCAGCTGTGGGTCTACATATGGCCAATCCAGGTTGCATCACAGCCCCTGAACGAATTTTGTAAGAATTTCTCTCTCTTTCACTGTCTTTGTTTCACGGGTTTTTAAAAGTAATTTATTTTTATAATGGGTTTTAGCTGCTTTTCACGGCTGTGTTTCTGCCGCTTTACAGCCACTTGACTCACTTCCAGAGAGATATCAATACATAGGTTTTAAGATTCTTACTAGTCAGATATATTCTTGTGCGGTGAATAGGGGGTGTTGAGTCCAGTTCACTGAGCAAGGAGTAGGTCTTTCTATTACATATTGGGTTTATGGAACGGTATCTGAGCTCATTTGAAACCCTTGTTTTATGCATCACCCCACCCCACCTTTCCCGTTAAGCAGCCATAGTGTGTTTTGTAAACGTGTGACTCTGTTCTGTTTTGTAATTCAGTTCAAGTGTAGCGGTTTTTACATTCCCTCTATAAGTGATAGCTTATGATAAGTGTCTTTTTCTGTGTGACTTATTTCACTTAGAATCGTCGTAGCTAAAGCCACTCATCATGCTGCTACTAGCCTTATGACATTGATTTCATGGCTGAGTGATAATCCATTGTACATAAGGACCACCACTTCTTTATCCATTTTTCTCTTTCCTGGGATATTTAAGGTGTCACGAAGTGGAGGTTCTTGTCAACAGAGCAGCCCTAAACTTTGGGGTGCCTGTGTCTTGCTGATTTTTAGTTTTCCCAATTTATACGCCCATGAGTGGAAGTGCCCTATGCGCTCTAAGCTGTGTTTTTTCGATGTTTCAGGACACACCGTACACTTCTCCAGAGTGGCTGTTGGCAATTTACATCCCGCCCATCAGCGTAGCAAGGCTCCCATTTCTCCATGGCCTGTTCTGCATTTCTGGTTTTGACACTTTTTTCCGCATGGCCCTTTTGACCGATGGGAAGCGAGACTTCTTTGTAGCGCTGATTTGCCTTTCCAGGTTGCTTGGTTGGCCAAAAAGGGCGTATGCGTTTTTTCCTGAATATATTCAGGAAAAAACGCATACGCCCTTTTTGGCCAAGGGCATCATTGTCGACGTTTTGCCGCTTTTCATGTGCTTTAAAGGCGATTAGAATCGACCTCCTGAAATCTGTTTCCTGCAATTCTGCCTTGCTTTCAGATCCTCTTCGTTGCCTTCCCTCAATATATTTGTGGACGAGAGTTATCATTTATAACTCTGCAGGTTTCTGATTTGCAGTGCCCCTGAGCTCCATTTTTCAACTCGCTTTTTTGGGAGCTGGCCGCAAAAGCGCAGGATTGCCTCAGGCCCTATTCTGGTTCCGGGCAGCAGGCTGAGCCTGTGGTTAATTCTTCTTCCTGATGGGAAAATAGAGTGACCTCTGCCTGTCCCAACACCTAGAGCTAGTCTCTCATTGGCTCCCCCTCTTCCCGTTCATCCTCAGGACAAATTGCAAGCTGTACGGAACGGGAGGTTAAAGGTGCTGATGCTCCAAGGAGGGAGATTGCTAGTAAAGTGGCTGGAATGGCGAACCCGAGCACAAGGAGATGAGAAAAGCGGTGCGTTTTAGAAACCTTTCCCGATCACACGGTGTACCACCTTCTGGGTTTCTCATGCATGTTTTCGAGGTAGGAAGATGCCCTTGAACCTGGAGATTTGGGACCCATGGGATGGGTAACAGGCAGTATTACTTTAAAGGCTCTGCGTTTGCTCCCCAAACCTCACCAAACCTCTCAGCCCCGAGAATGTCCACCCTTATGTCTCTTCCAGCTGTGGGTCTACATATGGCCAATCCAGGTTGCATCACAGCCCCTGAACGAATTTTGTAAGAATTTCTCTCTCTTTCACTGTCTTTGTTTCACGGGTTTTTAAAAGTAATTTATTTTTATAATGGGTTTTAGCTGCTTTTCACGGCTGTGTTTCTGCCGCTTTACAGCCACTTGACTCACTTCCAGAGAGATATCAATACATAGGTTTTAAGATTCTTACTAGTCAGATATATTCTTGTGCGGTGAATAGGGGGTGTTGAGTCCAGTTCACTGAGCAAGGAGTAGGTCTTTCTATTACATATTGGGTTTATGGAACGGTATCTGAGCTCATTTGAAACCCTTGTTTTATGCATCACCCCACCCCACCTTTCCCGTTAAGCAGCCATAGTGTGTTTTGTAAACGTGTGACTCTGTTCTGTTTTGTAATTCAGTTCAAGTGTAGCGGTTTTTACATTCCCTCTATAAGTGATAGCTTATGATAAGTGTCTTTTTCTGTGTGACTTATTTCACTTAGAATCGTCGTAGCTAAAGCCACTCATCATGCTGCTACTAGCCTTATGACATTGATTTCATGGCTGAGTGATAATCCATTGTACATAAGGACCACCACTTCTTTATCCATTTTTCTCTTTCCTGGGATATTTAAGGTGTCACGAAGTGGAGGTTCTTGTCAACAGAGCAGCCCTAAACTTTGGGGTGCCTGTGTCTTGCTGATTTTTAGTTTTCCCAATTTATACGCCCATGAGTGGAAGTGCCCTATGCGCTCTAAGCTGTGTTTTTTCGATGTTTCAGGACACACCGTACACTTCTCCAGAGTGGCTGTTGGCAATTTACATCCCGCCCATCAGCGTAGCAAGGCTCCCATTTCTCCATGGCCTGTTCTGCATTTCTGGTTTTGACACTTTTTTCCGCATGGCCCTTTTGACCGATGGGAAGCGAGACTTCTTTGTAGCGCTGATTTGCCTTTCCAGGTTGCTTGGTTGGCCAAAAAGGGCGTATGCGTTTTTTCCTGAATATATTCAGGAAAAAACGCATACGCCCTTTTTGGCCAAGGGCATCATTGTCGACGTTTTGCCGCTTTTCATGTGCTTTAAAGGCGATTAGAATCGACCTCCTGAAATCTGTTTCCTGCAATTCTGCCTTGCTTTCAGATCCTCTTCGTTGCCTTCCCTCAATATATTTGTGGACGAGAGTTATCATTTATAACTCTGCAGGTTTCTGATTTGCAGTGCCCCTGAGCTCCATTTTTCAACTCGCTTTTTTGGGAGCTGGCCGCAAAAGCGCAGGATTGCCTCAGGCCCTATTCTGGTTCCGGGCAGCAGGCTGAGCCTGTGGTTAATTCTTCTTCCTGATGGGAAAATAGAGTGACCTCTGCCTGTCCCAACACCTAGAGCTAGTCTCTCATTGGCTCCCCCTCTTCCCGTTCATCCTCAGGACAAATTGCAAGCTGTACGGAACGGGAGGTTAAAGGTGCTGATGCTCCAAGGAGGGAGATTGCTAGTAAAGTGGCTGGAATGGCGAACCCGAGCACAAGGAGATGAGAAAAGCGGTGCGTTTTAGAAACCTTTCCCGATCACACGGTGTACCACCTTCTGGGTTTCTCATGCATGTTTTCGAGGTAGGAAGATGCCCTTGAACCTGGAGATTTGGGACCCATGGGATGGGTAACAGGCAGTATTACTTTAAAGGCTCTGCGTTTGCTCCCCAAACCTCACCAAACCTCTCAGCCCCGAGAATGTCCACCCTTATGTCTCTTCCAGCTGTGGGTCTACATATGGCCAATCCAGGTTGCATCACAGCCCCTGAACGAATTTTGTAAGAATTTCTCTCTCTTTCACTGTCTTTGTTTCACGGGTTTTTAAAAGTAATTTATTTTTATAATGGGTTTTAGCTGCTTTTCACGGCTGTGTTTCTGCCGCTTTACAGCCACTTGACTCACTTCCAGAGAGATATCAATACATAGGTTTTAAGATTCTTACTAGTCAGATATATTCTTGTGCGGTGAATAGGGGGTGTTGAGTCCAGTTCACTGAGCAAGGAGTAGGTCTTTCTATTACATATTGGGTTTATGGAACGGTATCTGAGCTCATTTGAAACCCTTGTTTTATGCATCACCCCACCCCACCTTTCCCGTTAAGCAGCCATAGTGTGTTTTGTAAACGTGTGACTCTGTTCTGTTTTGTAATTCAGTTCAAGTGTAGCGGTTTTTACATTCCCTCTATAAGTGATAGCTTATGATAAGTGTCTTTTTCTGTGTGACTTATTTCACTTAGAATCGTCGTAGCTAAAGCCACTCATCATGCTGCTACTAGCCTTATGACATTGATTTCATGGCTGAGTGATAATCCATTGTACATAAGGACCACCACTTCTTTATCCATTTTTCTCTTTCCTGGGATATTTAAGGTGTCACGAAGTGGAGGTTCTTGTCAACAGAGCAGCCCTAAACTTTGGGGTGCCTGTGTCTTGCTGATTTTTAGTTTTCCCAATTTATACGCCCATGAGTGGAAGTGCCCTATGCGCTCTAAGCTGTGTTTTTTCGATGTTTCAGGACACACCGTACACTTCTCCAGAGTGGCTGTTGGCAATTTACATCCCGCCCATCAGCGTAGCAAGGCTCCCATTTCTCCATGGCCTGTTCTGCATTTCTGGTTTTGACACTTTTTTCCGCATGGCCCTTTTGACCGATGGGAAGCGAGACTTCTTTGTAGCGCTGATTTGCCTTTCCAGGTTGCTTGGTTGGCCAAAAAGGGCGTATGCGTTTTTTCCTGAATATATTCAGGAAAAAACGCATACGCCCTTTTTGGCCAAGGGCATCATTGTCGACGTTTTGCCGCTTTTCATGTGCTTTAAAGGCGATTAGAATCGACCTCCTGAAATCTGTTTCCTGCAATTCTGCCTTGCTTTCAGATCCTCTTCGTTGCCTTCCCTCAATATATTTGTGGACGAGAGTTATCATTTATAACTCTGCAGGTTTCTGATTTGCAGTGCCCCTGAGCTCCATTTTTCAACTCGCTTTTTTGGGAGCTGGCCGCAAAAGCGCAGGAGTGCCTCAGGCCCTATTCTGGTTCCGGGCAGCAGGCTGAGCCTGTGGTTAATTCTTCTTCCTGATGGGAAAATAGAGTGACCTCTGCCTGTCCCAACACCTAGAGCTAGTCTCTCATTGGCTCCCCCTCTTCCCGTTCATCCTCAGGACAAATTGCAAGCTGTACGGAACGGGAGGTTAAAGGTGCTGATGCTCCAAGGAGGGAGATTGCTAGTAAAGTGGCTGGAATGGCGAACCCGAGCACAAGGAGATGAGAAAAGCGGTGCGTTTTAGAAACCTTTCCCGATCACACGGTGTACCACCTTCTGGGTTTCTCATGCATGTTTTCGAGGTAGGAAGATGCCCTTGAACCTGGAGATTTGGGACCCATGGGATGGGTAACAGGCAGTATTACTTTAAAGGCTCTGCGTTTGCTCCCCAAACCTCACCAAACCTCTCAGCCCCGAGAATGTCCACCCTTATGTCTCTTCCAGCTGTGGGTCTACATATGGCCAATCCAGGTTGCATCACAGCCCCTGAACGAATTTTGTAAGAATTTCTCTCTCTTTCACTGTCTTTGTTTCACGGGTTTTTAAAAGTAATTTATTTTTATAATGGGTTTTAGCTGCTTTTCACGGCTGTGTTTCTGCCGCTTTACAGCCACTTGACTCACTTCCAGAGAGATATCAATACATAGGTTTTAAGATTCTTACTAGTCAGATATATTCTTGTGCGGTGAATAGGGGGTGTTGAGTCCAGTTCACTGAGCAAGGAGTAGGTCTTTCTATTACATATTGGGTTTATGGAACGGTATCTGAGCTCATTTGAAACCCTTGTTTTATGCATCACCCCACCCCACCTTTCCCGTTAAGCAGCCATAGTGTGTTTTGTAAACGTGTGACTCTGTTCTGTTTTGTAATTCAGTTCAAGTGTAGCGGTTTTTACATTCCCTCTATAAGTGATAGCTTATGATAAGTGTCTTTTTCTGTGTGACTTATTTCACTTAGAATCGTCGTAGCTAAAGCCACTCATCATGCTGCTACTAGCCTTATGACATTGATTTCATGGCTGAGTGATAATCCATTGTACATAAGGACCACCACTTCTTTATCCATTTTTCTCTTTCCTGGGATATTTAAGGTGTCACGAAGTGGAGGTTCTTGTCAACAGAGCAGCCCTAAACTTTGGGGTGCCTGTGTCTTGCTGATTTTTAGTTTTCCCAATTTATACGCCCATGAGTGGAAGTGCCCTATGCGCTCTAAGCTGTGTTTTTTCGATGTTTCAGGACACACCGTACACTTCTCCAGAGTGGCTGTTGGCAATTTACATCCCGCCCATCAGCGTAGCAAGGCTCCCATTTCTCCATGGCCTGTTCTGCATTTCTGGTTTTGACACTTTTTTCCGCATGGCCCTTTTGACCGATGGGAAGCGAGACTTCTTTGTAGCGCTGATTTGCCTTTCCAGGTTGCTTGGTTGGCCAAAAAGGGCGTATGCGTTTTTTCCTGAATATATTCAGGAAAAAACGCATACGCCCTTTTTGGCCAAGGGCATCATTGTCGACGTTTTGCCGCTTTTCATGTGCTTTAAAGGCGATTAGAATCGACCTCCTGAAATCTGTTTCCTGCAATTCTGCCTTGCTTTCAGATCCTCTTCGTTGCCTTCCCTCAATATATTTGTGGACGAGAGTTATCATTTATAACTCTGCAGGTTTCTGATTTGCAGTGCCCCTGAGCTCCATTTTTCAACTCGCTTTTTTGGGAGCTGGCCGCAAAAGCGCAGGATTGCCTCAGGCCCTATTCTGGTTCCGGGCAGCAGGCTGAGCCTGTGGTTAATTCTTCTTCCTGATGGGAAAATAGAGTGACCTCTGCCTGTCCCAACACCTAGAGCTAGTCTCTCATTGGCTCCCCCTCTTCCCGTTCATCCTCAGGACAAATTGCAAGCTGTACGGAACGGGAGGTTAAAGGTGCTGATGCTCCAAGGAGGGAGATTGCTAGTAAAGTGGCTGGAATGGCGAACCCGAGCACAAGGAGATGAGAAAAGCGGTGCGTTTTAGAAACCTTTCCCGATCACACGGTGTACCACCTTCTGGGTTTCTCATGCATGTTTTCGAGGTAGGAAGATGCCCTTGAACCTGGAGATTTGGGACCCATGGGATGGGTAACAGGCAGTATTACTTTAAAGGCTCTGCGTTTGCTCCCCAAACCTCACCAAACCTCTCAGCCCCGAGAATGTCCACCCTTATGTCTCTTCCAGCTGTGGGTCTACATATGGCCAATCCAGGTTGCATCACAGCCCCTGAACGAATTTTGTAAGAATTTCTCTCTCTTTCACTGTCTTTGTTTCACGGGTTTTTAAAAGTAATTTATTTTTATAATGGGTTTTAGCTGCTTTTCACGGCTGTGTTTCTGCCGCTTTACAGCCACTTGACTCACTTCCAGAGAGATATCAATACATAGGTTTTAAGATTCTTACTAGTCAGATATATTCTTGTGCGGTGAATAGGGGGTGTTGAGTCCAGTTCACTGAGCAAGGAGTAGGTCTTTCTATTACATATTGGGTTTATGGAACGGTATCTGAGCTCATTTGAAACCCTTGTTTTATGCATCACCCCACCCCACCTTTCCCGTTAAGCAGCCATAGTGTGTTTTGTAAACGTGTGACTCTGTTCTGTTTTGTAATTCAGTTCAAGTGTAGCGGTTTTTACATTCCCTCTATAAGTGATAGCTTATGATAAGTGTCTTTTTCTGTGTGACTTATTTCACTTAGAATCGTCGTAGCTAAAGCCACTCATCATGCTGCTACTAGCCTTATGACATTGATTTCATGGCTGAGTGATAATCCATTGTACATAAGGACCACCACTTCTTTATCCATTTTTCTCTTTCCTGGGATATTTAAGGTGTCACGAAGTGGAGGTTCTTGTCAACAGAGCAGCCCTAAACTTTGGGGTGCCTGTGTCTTGCTGATTTTTAGTTTTCCCAATTTATACGCCCATGAGTGGAAGTGCCCTATGCGCTCTAAGCTGTGTTTTTTCGATGTTTCAGGACACACCGTACACTTCTCCAGAGTGGCTGTTGGCAATTTACATCCCGCCCATCAGCGTAGCAAGGCTCCCATTTCTCCATGGCCTGTTCTGCATTTCTGGTTTTGACACTTTTTTCCGCATGGCCCTTTTGACCGATGGGAAGCGAGACTTCTTTGTAGCGCTGATTTGCCTTTCCAGGTTGCTTGGTTGGCCAAAAAGGGCGTATGCGTTTTTTCCTGAATATATTCAGGAAAAAACGCATACGCCCTTTTTGGCCAAGGGCATCATTGTCGACGTTTTGCCGCTTTTCATGTGCTTTAAAGGCGATTAGAATCGACCTCCTGAAATCTGTTTCCTGCAATTCTGCCTTGCTTTCAGATCCTCTTCGTTGCCTTCCCTCAATATATTTGTGGACGAGAGTTATCATTTATAACTCTGCAGGTTTCTGATTTGCAGTGCCCCTGAGCTCCATTTTTCAACTCGCTTTTTTGGGAGCTGGCCGCAAAAGCGCAGGATTGCCTCAGGCCCTATTCTGGTTCCGGGCAGCAGGCTGAGCCTGTGGTTAATTCTTCTTCCTGATGGGAAAATAGAGTGACCTCTGCCTGTCCCAACACCTAGAGCTAGTCTCTCATTGGCTCCCCCTCTTCCCGTTCATCCTCAGGACAAATTGCAAGCTGTACGGAACGGGAGGTTAAAGGTGCTGATGCTCCAAGGAGGGAGATTGCTAGTAAAGTGGCTGGAATGGCGAACCCGAGCACAAGGAGATGAGAAAAGCGGTGCGTTTTAGAAACCTTTCCCGATCACACGGTGTACCACCTTCTGGGTTTCTCATGCATGTTTTCGAGGTAGGAAGATGCCCTTGAACCTGGAGATTTGGGACCCATGGGATGGGTAACAGGCAGTATTACTTTAAAGGCTCTGCGTTTGCTCCCCAAACCTCACCAAACCTCTCAGCCCCGAGAATGTCCACCCTTATGTCTCTTCCAGCTGTGGGTCTACATATGGCCAATCCAGGTTGCATCACAGCCCCTGAACGAATTTTGTAAGAATTTCTCTCTCTTTCACTGTCTTTGTTTCACGGGTTTTTAAAAGTAATTTATTTTTATAATGGGTTTTAGCTGCTTTTCACGGCTGTGTTTCTGCCGCTTTACAGCCACTTGACTCACTTCCAGAGAGATATCAATACATAGGTTTTAAGATTCTTACTAGTCAGATATATTCTTGTGCGGTGAATAGGGGGTGTTGAGTCCAGTTCACTGAGCAAGGAGTAGGTCTTTCTATTACATATTGGGTTTATGGAACGGTATCTGAGCTCATTTGAAACCCTTGTTTTATGCATCACCCCACCCCACCTTTCCCGTTAAGCAGCCATAGTGTGTTTTGTAAACGTGTGACTCTGTTCTGTTTTGTAATTCAGTTCAAGTGTAGCGGTTTTTACATTCCCTCTATAAGTGATAGCTTATGATAAGTGTCTTTTTCTGTGTGACTTATTTCACTTAGAATCGTCGTAGCTAAAGCCACTCATCATGCTGCTACTAGCCTTATGACATTGATTTCATGGCTGAGTGATAATCCATTGTACATAAGGACCACCACTTCTTTATCCATTTTTCTCTTTCCTGGGATATTTAAGGTGTCACGAAGTGGAGGTTCTTGTCAACAGAGCAGCCCTAAACTTTGGGGTGCCTGTGTCTTGCTGATTTTTAGTTTTCCCAATTTATACGCCCATGAGTGGAAGTGCCCTATGCGCTCTAAGCTGTGTTTTTTCGATGTTTCAGGACACACCGTACACTTCTCCAGAGTGGCTGTTGGCAATTTACATCCCGCCCATCAGCGTAGCAAGGCTCCCATTTCTCCATGGCCTGTTCTGCATTTCTGGTTTTGACACTTTTTTCCGCATGGCCCTTTTGACCGATGGGAAGCGAGACTTCTTTGTAGCGCTGATTTGCCTTTCCAGGTTGCTTGGTTGGCCAAAAAGGGCGTATGCGTTTTTTCCTGAATATATTCAGGAAAAAACGCATACGCCCTTTTTGGCCAAGGGCATCATTGTCGACGTTTTGCCGCTTTTCATGTGCTTTAAAGGCGATTAGAATCGACCTCCTGAAATCTGTTTCCTGCAATTCTGCCTTGCTTTCAGATCCTCTTCGTTGCCTTCCCTCAATATATTTGTGGACGAGAGTTATCATTTATAACTCTGCAGGTTTCTGAATTGCAGTGTCCCTGAGCTCCATTTTTCAACTCGCTTTTTCGGGAGCTGGCCGCAAAAGCGCAGGATTGCCTCAGGCCCTATTCTGGTTCCGGGCAGCAGGCTGAGCCTGTGGTTAATTCTTCTTCCTGATGGGAAAATAGAGTGACCTCTGCCTGTCCCAACACCTAGAGCTAGTCTCTCATTGGCTCCCCCTCTTCCCGTTCATCCTCAGGACAAATTGCAAGCTGTACGGAACGGGAGGTTAAAGGTGCTGATTCTCCAAGGAGGGAGATTGCTAGTAAAGTGGCTGGAATGGCGAACCCGAGCACAAGGAGATGAGAAAAGCGGTGCGTTTTAGAAACCTTTCCCGATCACACGGTGTACCACCTTCTGGGTTTCTCATGCATGTTTTCGAGGTAGGAAGATGCCCTTGAACCTGGAGATTTGGGACCCATGGGATGGGTAACAGGCAGTATTACTTTAAAGGCTCTGCGTTTGCTCCCCTAACCTCACCAAAACTCTCAGCCCCGAGAATGTCCACCCTTATGTCTCATCCAGCTGTGGGTCTACATATGGCCAATCCAGGTTGCATCACAGCCCCTGAACGAATTTTGTAAGAATTTCTCTCTCTTTCACTGTCTTTGTTTCACGGGTTTTTAAAAGTAATTTATTTTTATAATGGGTTTTAGCTGCTTTTCACGGCTGTGTTTCTGCCGCTTTACAGCCACTTGACTCACTTCCAGAGAGATATCAATACATAGGTTTTAAGATTCTTACTAGTCAGATATATTCTTGTGCGGTGAATAGGGGGTGTTGAGTCCAGTTCACTGAGCAAGGAGTAGGTCTTTCTATTACATATTGGGTTTATGGAACGGTATCTGAGCTCATTTGAAACCCTTGTTTTATGCATCACCCCACCCCACCTTTCCCGTTAAGCAGCCATAGTGTGTTTTGTAAACGTGTGACTCTGTTCTGTTTTGTAATTCAGTTCAAGTGTAGCGGTTTTTACATTCCCTCTATAAGTGATAGCTTATGATAAGTGTCTTTTTCTGTGTGACTTATTTCACTTAGAATCGTCGTAGCTAAAGCCACTCATCATGCTGCTACTAGCCTTATGACATTGATTTCATGGCTGAGTGATAATCCATTGTACATAAGGACCACCACTTCTTTATCCATTTTTCTCTTTCCTGGGATATTTAAGGTGTCACGAAGTGGAGGTTCTTGTCAACAGAGCAGCCCTAAACTTTGGGGTGCCTGTGTCTTGCTGATTTTTAGTTTTCCCAATTTATACGCCCATGAGTGGAAGTGCCCTATGCGCTCTAAGCTGTGTTTTTTCGATGTTTCAGGACACACCGTACACTTCTCCAGAGTGGCTGTTGGCAATTTACATCCCGCCCATCAGCGTAGCAAGGCTCCCATTTCTCCATGGCCTGTTCTGCATTTCTGGTTTTGACACTTTTTTCCGCATGGCCCTTTTGACCGATGGGAAGCGAGACTTCTTTGTAGCGCTGATTTGCCTTTCCAGGTTGCTTGGTTGGCCAAAAAGGGCGTATGCGTTTTTTCCTGAATATATTCAGGAAAAAACGCATACGCCCTTTTTGGCCAAGGGCATCATTGTCGACGTTTTGCCGCTTTTCATGTGCTTTAAAGGCGATTAGAATCGACCTCCTGAAATCTGTTTCCTGCAATTCTGCCTTGCTTTCAGATCCTCTTCGTTGCCTTCCCTCAATATATTTGTGGACGAGAGTTATCATTTATAACTCTGCAGGTTTCTGATTTGCAGTGCCCCTGAGCTCCATTTTTCAACTCGCTTTTTTGGGAGCTGGCCGCAAAAGCGCAGGATTGCCTCAGGCCCTATTCTGGTTCCGGGCAGCAGGCTGAGCCTGTGGTTAATTCTTCTTCCTGATGGGAAAATAGAGTGACCTCTGCCTGTCCCAACACCTAGAGCTAGTCTCTCATTGGCTCCCCCTCTTCCCGTTCATCCTCAGGACAAATTGCAAGCTGTACGGAACGGGAGGTTAAAGGTGCTGATGCTCCAAGGAGGGAGATTGCTAGTAAAGTGGCTGGAATGGCGAACCCGAGCACAAGGAGATGAGAAAAGCGGTGCGTTTTAGAAACCTTTCCCGATCACACGGTGTACCACCTTCTGGGTTTCTCATGCATGTTTTCGAGGTAGGAAGATGCCCTTGAACCTGGAGATTTGGGACCCATGGGATGGGTAACAGGCAGTATTACTTTAAAGGCTCTGCGTTTGCTCCCCTAACCTCACCAAAACTCTCAGCCCCGAGAATGTCCACCCTTATGTCTCATCCAGCTGTGGGTCTACATATGGCCAATCCAGGTTGCATCACAGCCCCTGAACGAATTTTGTAAGAATTTCTCTCTCTTTCACTGTCTTTGTTTCACGGGTTTTTAAAAGTAATTTATTTTTATAATGGGTTTTAGCTGCTTTTCACGGCTGTGTTTCTGCCGCTTTACAGCCACTTGACTCACTTCCAGAGAGATATCAATACATAGGTTTTAAGATTCTTACTAGTCAGATATATTCTTGTGCGGTGAATAGGGGGTGTTGAGTCCAGTTCACTGAGCAAGGAGTAGGTCTTTCTATTACATATTGGGTTTATGGAACGGTATCTGAGCTCATTTGAAACCCTTGTTTTATGCATCACCCCACCCCACCTTTCCCGTTAAGCAGCCATAGTGTGTTTTGTAAACGTGTGACTCTGTTCTGTTTTGTAATTCAGTTCAAGTGTAGCGGTTTTTACATTCCCTCTATAAGTGATAGCTTATGATAAGTGTCTTTTTCTGTGTGACTTATTTCACTTAGAATCGTCGTAGCTAAAGCCACTCATCATGCTGCTACTAGCCTTATGACATTGATTTCATGGCTGAGTGATAATCCATTGTACATAAGGACCACCACTTCTTTATCCATTTTTCTCTTTCCTGGGATATTTAAGGTGTCACGAAGTGGAGGTTCTTGTCAACAGAGCAGCCCTAAACTTTGGGGTGCCTGTGTCTTGCTGATTTTTAGTTTTCCCAATTTATACGCCCATGAGTGGAAGTGCCCTATGCGCTCTAAGCTGTGTTTTTTCGATCTTTCAGGACACACCGTACACTTCTCCAGAGTGGCTGTTGGCAATTTACATCCCGCCCATCAGCGTAGCAAGGGTCCCATTTCTCTATGGCTTGTTCTGCATTTCTGCTTTTGACACTTTTTTCCCCATGGCCCTTTTGACCGATGGGAAGCGAGACTTCTTTGTAGCGCTGATTTGCCTTTCCAGGTTGCTTGGTTGGCCAAAAAGGGCGTATGCGTTTTTTCCTGAATATATTCAGGAAAAAACGCATACGCCCTTTTTGGCCAAGGGCATCATTGTGGACGTTTTGCCGCTTTTCATGTGCTTTAAAGGCGATTAGAATCGACCTCCTGAAATCTGTTTCCTGCAATTCTGCCTTGCTTTCAGATCCTCTTCGTTGCCTTCCCTCAATATATTTGTGGACGAGAGTTATCATTTATAACTCTGCAGGTTTCTGAATTGCAGTGCCCCTGAGCTCCATTTTTCAACTCGCTTTTTTGGGAGCTTGCCGCAAAAGCGCAGGATTGCCTCAGGCCCTATTCTGGTTCCGGGCGGCAGGCTGAGCCTGTGGTTAATTCTTCTTCCTGATGGGAAAATAGAGTGACCTCTGCCTGTCCCAACACCTAGAGCTAGTCTCTCATTGGCTCCCCCTCTTCCCGTTCATCCTCAGGACAAATTGCAAGCTGTACGGAACGGGAGGTTAAAGGTGCTGATGCTCCAAGGAGGGAGATTGCTAGTAAAGTGGCTGGAATGGCGAACCCGAGCACAAGGAGATGAGAAAAGCGGTGCGTTTTAGAAACCTTTCCCGATCACACGGTGTACCACCTTCTGGGTTTCTCATGCATGTTTTCGAGGTAGGAAGATGCCCTTGAACCTGGAGATTTGGGACCCATGGGATGGGTAACAGGCAGTATTACTTTAAAGGCTCTGCGTTTGCTCCCCAAACCTCACCAAACCTCTCAGCCCCGAGAATGTCCACCCTTATGTCTCTTCCAGCTGTGGGTCTACATATGGCCAATCCAGGTTGCATCACAGCCCCTGAACGAATTTTGTAAGAATTTCTCTCTCTTTCACTGTCTTTGTTTCACGGGTTTTTAAAAGTAATTTATTTTTATAATGGGTTTTAGCTGCTTTTCACGGCTGTGTTTCTGCCGCTTTACAGCCACTTGACTCACTTCCAGAGAGATATCAATACATAGGTTTTAAGATTCTTACTAGTCAGATATATTCTTGTGCGGTGAATAGGGGGTGTTGAGTCCAGTTCACTGAGCAAGGAGTAGGTCTTTCTATTACATATTGGGTTTATGGAACGGTATCTGAGCTCATTTGAAACCCTTGTTTTATGCATCACCCCACCCCACCTTTCCCGTTAAGCAGCCATAGTGTGTTTTGTAAACGTGTGACTCTGTTCTGTTTTGTAATTCAGTTCAAGTGTAGCGGTTTTTACATTCCCTCTATAAGTGATAGCTTATGATAAGTGTCTTTTTCTGTGTGACTTATTTCACTTAGAATCGTCGTAGCTAAAGCCACTCATCATGCTGCTACTAGCCTTATGACATTGATTTCATGGCTGAGTGATAATCCATTGTACATAAGGACCACCACTTCTTTATCCATTTTTCTCTTTCCTGGGATATTTAAGGTGTCACGAAGTGGAGGTTCTTGTCAACAGAGCAGCCCTAAACTTTGGGGTGCCTGTGTCTTGCTGATTTTTAGTTTTCCCAATTTATACGCCCATGAGTGGAAGTGCCCTATGCGCTCTAAGCTGTGTTTTTTCGATGTTTCAGGACACACCGTACACTTCTCCAGAGTGGCTGTTGGCAATTTACATCCCGCCCATCAGCGTAGCAAGGCTCCCATTTCTCCATGGCCTGTTCTGCATTTCTGGTTTTGACACTTTTTTCCGCATGGCCCTTTTGACCGATGGGAAGCGAGACTTCTTTGTAGCGCTGATTTGCCTTTCCAGGTTGCTTGGTTGGCCAAAAAGGGCGTATGCGTTTTTTCCTGAATATATTCAGGAAAAAACGCATACGCCCTTTTTGGCCAAGGGCATCATTGTCGACGTTTTGCCGCTTTTCATGTGCTTTAAAGGCGATTAGAATCGACCTCCTGAAATCTGTTTCCTGCAATTCTGCCTTGCTTTCAGATCCTCTTCGTTGCCTTCCCTCAATATATTTGTGGACGAGAGTTATCATTTATAACTCTGCAGGTTTCTGAATTGCAGTGCCCCTGAGCTCCATTTTTCAACTCGCTTTTTTGGGAGCTGGCCGCAAAAGCGCAGGATTGCCTCAGGCCCTATTCTGGTTCCGGGCAGCAGGCTGAGCCTGTGGTTAATTCTTCTTCCTGATGGGAAAATAGAGTGACCTCTGCCTGTCCCAACACCTAGAGCTAGTCTCTCATTGGCTCCCCCTCTTCCCGTTCATCCTCAGGACAAATTGCAAGCTGTACGGAACGGGAGGTTAAAGGTGCTGATGCTCCAAGGAGGGAGATTGCTAGTAAAGTGGCTGGAATGGCGAACCCGAGCACAAGGAGATGAGAAAAGCGGTGCGTTTTAGAAACCTTTCCCGATCACACGGTGTACCACCTTCTGGGTTTCTCATGCATGTTTTCGAGGTAGGAAGATGCCCTTGAACCTGGAGATTTGGGACCCATGGGATGGGTAACAGGCAGTATTACTTTAAAGGCTCTGCGTTTGCTCCCCTAACCTCACCAAACCTCTCAGCCCCGAGAATGTCCACCCTTATGTCTCTTCCAGCTGTGGGTCTACATATGGCCAATCCAGGTTGCATCACAGCCCCTGAACGAATTTTGTAAGAATTTCTCTCTCTTTCACTGTCTTTGTTTCACGGGTTTTTAAAAGTAATTTATTTTTATAATGGGTTTTAGCTGCTTTTCACGGCTGTGTTTCTGCCGCTTTACAGCCACTTGACTCACTTCCAGAGAGATATCAATACATAGGTTTTAAGATTCTTACTAGTCAGATATATTCTTGTGCGGTGAATAGGGGGTGTTGAGTCCAGTTCACTGAGCAAGGAGTAGGTCTTTCTATTACATATTGGGTTTATGGAACGGTATCTGAGCTCATTTGAAACCCTTGTTTTATGCATCACCCCACCCCACCTTTCCCGTTAAGCAGCCATAGTGTGTTTTGTAAACGTGTGACTCTGTTCTGTTTTGTAATTCAGTTCAAGTGTAGCGGTTTTTACATTCCCTCTATAAGTGATAGCTTATGATAAGTGTCTTTTTCTGTGTGACTTATTTCACTTAGAATCGTCGTAGCTAAAGCCACTCATCATGCTGCTACTAGCCTTATGACATTGATTTCATGGCTGAGTGATAATCCATTGTACATAAGGACCACCACTTCTTTATCCATTTTTCTCTTTCCTGGGATATTTAAGGTGTCACGAAGTGGAGGTTCTTGTCAACAGAGCAGCCCTAAACTTTGGGGTGCCTGTGTCTTGCTGATTTTTAGTTTTCCCAATTTATACGCCCATGAGTGGAAGTGCCCTATGCGCTCTAAGCTGTGTTTTTTCGATGTTTCAGGACACACCGTACACTTCTCCAGAGTGGCTGTTGGCAATTTACATCCCGCCCATCAGTGTAGCAAGGCTCCCATTTCTCCATGGCCTGTTCTGCATTTCTGGTTTTGACACTTTTTTCCGCATGGCCCTTTTGACCGATGGGAAGCGAGACTTCTTTGTAGCGCTGATTTGCCTTTCCAGGTTGCTTGGTTGGCCAAAAAGGGCGTATGCGTTTTTTCCTGAATATATTCAGGAAAAAACGCATACGCCCTTTTTGGCCAAGGGCATCATTGTCAACGTTTTGCCACTTTTCATGTGCTTTAAAGGCGATTCGAATCGACCTCCTGAAATCTGTTTCCTGCAATTCTGCCTTGCTTTCAGATCCTCTTCGTTGCCTTCCCTCAATATATTTGTGGACGAGAGTTATCATTTATAACTCTGCAGGTTTGTGAATTGCAGTGCCCCTGAGCTCCATTTTTCAACTCGCTTTTTTGGGAGCTGGCCGCAAAAGCGCAGGATTGCCTCAGGCCCTATTCTGGTTCCGGGCGGCAGGCTGAGCCTGTGGTTAATTCTTCTTCCTGATGGGAAAATAAAGTGACCTGTGCCTGTCCCAACACCTAGAGCTAGTCTCTCATTGGCTCCCCCTCTTCCCGTTCATCCTCAGGACAAATTGCAAGCTGTACGGAACGGGAGGTTAAAGGTGCTGATTCTCCAAGGAGGGAGATTGCTAGTAAAGCGGCTGGAATGGCGAACCCGAGCACAAGGAGATGAGAAATGAGGTGCGTTTTAGAAACCTTTCCCGATCACACGGTGTACCATCTTCTGTGTTTCTCATGCATGTTTTCGAGGTAGGACGATGCCCTTGAACCTGGAGATTTGGGACCCATGGGATGGGTAACAGGCAGTATTACTTTAAAGGCTCTGCGTTTGCTCCCCCAACCTCACCAAACCTCTCAGCCCCGAGAGTGTCCACCCTTATGTCTCCTCCAGCTGTGGGTCTAGATATGGTCAATCCAGGTTGCATCACAGCCCCTGAACGAATTTTGTAAGAATTTCTCTCTCTTTCACTGTCTTTGTTTCACGGGTTTTTAAAAGTAATTTATTTTTATAATGGGGTTTAGCTGCTTTTCACGGCTGTGTCTCTGCCGCTTTACAGCCACTTGACTCACTTCCAGAGAGATATCAATACATAGGTTTTAAGATTCTTACTAGTCAGATATATTCTTGTGCGGTGAATAGGGGGTGTTGAGTCCAGTTCACTGAGCAAGGAGTAGGTCTTTCTATTACATATTGGGTTTATGGAACGGTATCTGAGCTCATTTGAAACCCTTGTTTTATGCATCACCCCACCCCACCTTTCCCGTTAAGCAGCCATAGTGTGTTTTGTAAACGTGTGACTCTGTTCTGTTTTGTAATTCAGTTCAAGTGTAGCGGTTTTTACATTCCCTCTATAAGTGATAGCTTATGATAAGTGTCTTTTTCTGTGTGACTTATTTCACTTAGAATCGTCGTAGCTAAAGCCACTCATCATGCTGCTACTAGCCTTATGACATTGATTTCATGGCTGAGTGATATTCCATTGTACATAAAAACCACCACTTCTTTATCCATTTTTCTCTTTCCTGGGATATTTAAGGTGTCACGAAGTGGAGGTTTTTGTCAACAGAGCAGCCCTAAACTTTGGGGTGCCTGTGTCTTGCTGATTTTTAGTTTTCCCAATTTATATGCCCGTGAGTGGAAGTGCCCTATGCTCTCTAAGCTGTGTTTTTCAGATGTTTCAGGACACACCGTACACTTCTCCAGAGTGGCTGTTGGCAATTTACATCCGGCCCATCAGCGTAGCAAGGCTCCCATTTCTCCATGGCCTGTCCTGCATTTCTGGTTTTGAGACTTTTTTCAGCATGGCCCTTTTGACCGATGGGTAGCGAGTCTTCTTTGTAGCGCTGATTTGCCTTTCCAGGTTGCTTGGTTGGCCAAAAAGGGCGTATGCGTTTTTTCCTGAATATATTCAGGAAAAAACGCATACGCCCTTTTTGGCCAAGGGCATCGTTGTCAACGTTTTGCCGCTTTTCATGTGCTTTAAAGGCGATTCGAATCTACCTCCTGAAATCTGTTTCCTGCAATTCTGCCTTGATTTCAAATCCTCTTCTTTGCCTTCCCTCAATATATTTGTGGACGAGAGTTATCATTTATAACTCTGCAGGTTTGTGAATTGCAGTGCCCTGAAGCTCCATTTTACAACTCGCTTTTTTGGGAGCTGGCCACAAAAGCGCAGGATGGCTTCAGGCCCTGTTCTGGTTCCGGGGGGGAGGATGAGCCTGTGGTTAATTCTTCTTCCTGATGGGAAAATAGAGTGACCTGTGCCTGTCCCAACACCAAGAGCTAGTCTCTCACTGGTTCCCCGTCTACCCGTTCATCCTCAGGACAAATTGCAACCTGTACAGAACAGGAGGTTAAAGGTGCTGATGCTCCAAGTAGGGAGATTGTTAGTAAAGCGGCTGGAATGGCGAACCCGGGCACAAGGAGAAGAGAAATGAGGTGCGTTTTAGAAACCTTTCCCCATCACATGGTGTACCATCGTTTTGTTTTCTCATGCATGTTTTTGATGTAGGAAGATGCCCTTAAACCTGGAGATTTGGGACCCATGCGATGGGTACCACGCAGTATTACTTTAAAGGGTCTGCGTTTGCTCACCCAACCTCACCAAACCTCTCAGCCCCAAGAGTGTCCACCCTTATGTCTCATCCAGCTGTGGGTCTAGATATGGTCAATCCAGGTTGCATCACAGCCCCTGAACGCATTGTGTAAGAATTTCTCTCTCTTTCACTGTCTTTGTTTCATGGGTTTTTCAAAGTAATTTATTTTTATAATGGGGTTTAGCTGCTTTTCACTGCTGTGTTTATGCCACTTTACACCCACTTGACACACTAACAGTGAGATATCAATACATAGGCTTTAAGATTATTACTAGTCAGATATATTCTTGTGCGGTGAATAGGGTGTGTTGAGTCCAGTTCTCTGAGCAAGGAGTAGGTCTTGTCTATTACATATTGGGTTTATGGAACGGTATCTGAGCTAATTTGAAACCCTTGTTTTATGTATCACCCCACCTCACCTTTCCCGTTAAGCAGCCATAGTGTGTTTTCTGCATGTGTGACTCTGTTCTGTTTTGTAATTCAGTTCAAGTGTAACGGTTTTGACATTCCCTCTATAAGTGATACCTTATGAGAAGTGTCCTTTTCTGTGTGACTTATTTCACTTAGAATCGTCGTACCTAAATCCACTCATCATGCTGCTACTAGCCTTATGACATTGATTTCATGGCTGAGTGATATTCCATTGTACATAAGGACCACAACTTCTTTATCCATTTTTCTCTTTCCTGGGATATTGAAGGTGGAATGAAGTGGAGGTCCTTGTCAACAGAGCAGCCCTAAACTTTGGGGTGCTTGTGTCTTGCTGATTTTTCATTTTCCCAATTTATACCCCCATGAGTGGAAGTGCCCTATGCTCTCTAAGCTGTGTTTTTTAGATGTTTCAGGACACACCGTACACTTCTCCAGAGTGGCTGTTGGCAATTTACATCCCGCCCATCAGTGTAGCAAGGCTCCCATTTCTCCATGGCCTGTCCTGCATTTCTGGTTTTGAGACTTTTTTCAGCATGGCCCTTTTGACCGATGGGTAGCGAGTCTTCTTTGTAGCGCTGATTTGCCTTTCCAGGTTGCTTGGTTGGCCAAAAAGGGCGTATGCGTTTTTTCCTGAATATATTCAGGAAAAAACGCATACGCCCTTTTTGGCCAAGGGCATAATTGTCAACGTTTTGCTGCTTTTCATGTGCTTTAAATGCGATTCCAATCTACCTCCTGAAATCTGTTTCCTGCAATTCTGCCTTGATTTCAAATCCTCTTCTTTGCCTTCCCTCAATATATTTGTGGACGAGAGTTATCATTTATAACTCTGCATGTTTGTGAATTGCAGTGCCCTGAAGCTCCATTTTACAACTCGCTTTTTTGGGAGCTGGCCGCAAAAGCGCAGGATAGCTTCAGGCCCTGTTCTGGTTCCGGGGGGGAGGATGAGCCTGTGGTTGATTCTTCTTCCTGATGGGAAAATAGAGTGACCTGTGCCTGTCCCAACACCAAGAGCTAGTCTCTCACTGGTTCCCCGTCTACCCGTTCATCCTCAGGACAAATTGCAACCTGTACGGAACAGGAGGTTAAAGGTGCTGATGCTCCAAGTAGGGAGATTATTAGTAAAGCGGCTGGAATGGCGAACCCGGGCACAAGGAGAAGAGAAATGAGGTGCGTTTTAGAAACCTTTCCCCATCACATGGTGTACCATCTTTTTGTTTGCTCATGCATGTTTTCGATGTAGGAAGATGCCCTTGAACCTGGAGATTTGCGACCCATGCGATGGGTACCACGCAGTATTACTTTAAAGGGTCTGCGTTTGCTCACCCAACCTCACCAAACCTCTCAGCCCCAAGAGTGTCCACCCTTATGTCTCATCCAGCTGTGGGTCTAGATATGGTCAATCCAGGTTGCATCACAGCCCCTGAACGCATTGTGTAAGAATTTCTCTCTCTTTTACTGTCTTTGTTTCATGGGTTTGTAAAAGTAATTTATTTTTATAATGGGGTTTAGCTGCTTTTCACTGCTGTGTTTATGCCGCTTTACACCCACTTGACACACTAAGAGAGAGATATCAATACATAGGTTTTAAGATTATTACTAGTCAGATATATTCTTGTGCGGTGAATAGGGCGTGTTGAGTCCAGTTCTCTGAGCAAGGAGTAGGTCTTGTCTATTACATATTGGGTTTATGGAACGGTATCTGAGCTAATTTGAAACCCTTGTTTTATGTATCACCCCACCTCACCTTTCCCGTTAAGCAGCCATAGTGTGTTTTCTGCATGTGTGACTCTGTTCTGTTTTGTAATTCAGTTCAAGTGTAACGGTTTTTACATTCCCTCTATAAGTGATACCTTATGAGAAGTGTCCTTTTCTGTGTGACTTATTTCACTTAGAATCGCCGTACCTAAATCCACTCATCATGCTGCTACTAGCCTTATGACATTGATTTCATGGCTGAGTGATATTCCATTGTACATAAGGACCACAACTTCTTTATCCATTTTTCTCTTTCCTGGGATATTGAAGGTGGAATGAAGTGGAGGTCCTTGTCAACAGAGCAGCCCTAAACTTTGGGGTGCTTGTGTCTTGCTGATTTTTCATTTTCCCAATTTATACCCCCATGAGTGGAAGTGCCCTATGCTCTCTAAGCTGTGTTTTTTAGATGTTTCAGGACACACCGTACACTTCTCCAGAGTGGCTGTTGGCAATTTACATCCCGTCCATCAGTGTAGCAAGGCTCCCATTTCTCCATGGCCTGTCCTGCATTTCTGGTTTTGAGACTTTTTTCAGCATGGCCCTTTTGACCGATGGGTAGCGAGTCTTCTTTGTAGCGCTGATTTGCCTTTCCAGGTTGCTTGGTTGGCCAAAAAGGGCGTATGCGTTTTTTCCTGAATATATTCAGGAAAAAACGCATACGCCCTTTTTGGCCAAGGGCATCATTGTCAACGTTTTGCCGCTTTTCATGTGCTTTCAAGGCGATTCGAATCTACCTCCTGAAATCTGTTTCCTGCAATTCTGCCTTGATTTCAAATCCTCTTCTTTGCCTTCCCTCAATATATTTGTGGACGAGAGTTATCATTTATAACTCTGCAGGTTTGTGAATTGCAGTGCCCTGAAGCTCCATTTTACAACTCGCTTTTTTGGGAGCTGGCCGCAAAAGCGCAGGATGGCTTCAGGCCCTGTTCTGGTTCCGGGGGGGAGGATGAGCCTGTGGTTAATTCTTCTTCCTGATGGGAAAATAGAGTGACCTGTGCCTGTCCCAACACCAAAAGCTAGTCTCTCACTGGTTCCCCGTCTACCCGTTCATCCTCCGGACAAATTGCAACCTGTACGGAACAGGAGGTTAAAGGTGCTGATGCTCCAAGTAGGGAGATTGTTAGTAAAGCGGCTGGAATGGCGAACCCGGGCACAAGGAGAAGAGAAATGAGGTGCGTTTTAGAAACCTTTCCCCATCACATGGTGTACCATCGTTTTGTTTTCTCATGCATGTTTTCGATGTAGTAAGATGCCCTTAAACCTGGAGATTTGGGACCCATGCGATGGGTACCACGCAGTATTACTTTAAAGGGTCTGCGTTTGCTCACCCAACCTCACCAAACCTCTCAGCCCCAAGAGTGTCCACCCTTATGTCTCATCCAGCTGTGGGTCTAGATATGGTCAATCCAGGTTGCATCACAGCCCCTGAACGCATTGTGTAAGAATTTCTCTCTCTTTTACTGTCTTTGTTTCATGGGTTTGTAAAAGTAATTTATTTTTATAATGGGGTTTAGCTGCTTTTCACTGCTGTGTTTATGCCGCTTTACACCCACTTGACACACTAAGAGAGAGATATCAATACATAGGTTTTAAGATTATTACTAGTCAGATATATTCTTGTGCGGTGAATAGGGCGTGTTGAGTCCAGTTCTCTGAGCAAGGAGTAGGTCTTGTCTATTACATATTGGGTTTCTGGAATGGTATCTGAGCTAATTTGAAACCCTTGTTTTATGTATCACCCCACCTCACCTTTCCCGTTAAGCAGCCATAGTGTGTTTTCTGCATGTGTGACTCTGTTCTGTTTTGTAATTCAGTTCAAGTGTAACGGTTTTTACATTCCCTCTATAAGTGATACCTTATGAGAAGTATCCTTTTCTGTGTGACTTATTTCACTTAGAATCGCCGTACCTAAATCCACTCATCATGCTGCTACTAGCCTTATGACATTGATTTCATGGCTGAGTGATATTCCATTGTACATAAGGACCACAACTTCTTTATCCATTTTTCTCTTTCCTGGGATATTGAAGGTGGAATGAAGTGGAGGTCCTTGTCAACAGAGCAGCCCTAAACTTTGGGGTGCTTGTGTCTTGCTGATTTTTCATTTTCCCAATTTATACCCCCATGAGTGGAAGTGCCCTATGCTCTCTAAGCTGTGTTTTTTAGATGTTTCAGGACACACCGTACACTTCTCCAGAGTGGCTGTTGGCAATTTACATCCCGCCCATCAGTGTAGCAAGGCTCCCATTTCTCCATGGCCTGTCCTGCATTTCTGGTTTTGAGACTTTTTTCAGCATGGCCCTTTTGACCGATGGGTAGCGAGTCTTCTTTGTAGCGCTGATTTGCCTTTCCAGGTTGCTTGGTTGGCCAAAAAGGGCGTATGCGTTTTTTCCTGAATATATTCAGGAAAAAACGCATACGCCCTTTTTGGCCAAGGGCATCATTGTCAACGTTTTGCTGCTTTTCATGTGCTTTAAAGGCGATTCGAATCTACCTCCTGAAATCTGTTTCCTGCAATTCTGCCTTGATTTCAAATCCTCTTCTTTGCCTTCCCTCAATATATTTGTGGACGAGAGTTATCATTTATAACTCTGCAGGTTTGTGAATTGCAGTGCCCTGAAGCTCCATTTTACAACTCGCTTTTTTGGAGCTGGCCTCAAAAGCGCAGGATGGCTTCAGGCCCTGTTCTGGTTCCGGGGGGGAGGATGAGCCTGTGGTTAATTCTTCTTCCTGATGGGAAAATAGAGTGACCTGTGCCTGTCCCAACACCAAGAGCTAGTCTCTCACTGGTTCCCCGTCTACCCGTTCATCCTCAGGACAAATTGCAACCTGTACGGAACAGGAGGTTAAAGGTGCTGATGCTCCAAGTAGGGAGATTATTAGTAAAGCGGCTGGAATGGCGAACCCAGGCACAAGGAGAAGAGAAATGAGGTGTGTTTTAGAAACCTTTCCCCATCACATGGTGTACCATCTTTTTGTTTTCTCATGCATGTTTTCGATGTAGGAAGATGCCCTTGAACCTGGAGATTTGCGACCCATGCGATGGGTACCACGCAGTATTACTTTAAAGGGTCTGCGTTTGCTCACCCAACCTCACCAAACCTCTCAGCCCCAAGAGTGTCCACCCTTATGTCTCATCCAGCTGTGGGTCTAGATATGGTCAATCCAGGTTGCATCACAGCCCCTGAACGCATTGTGTAAGAATTTCTCTCTCTTTTACTGTCTTTGTTTCATGGGTTTGTAAAAGTAATTTATTTTTATAATGGGGTTTAGCTGCTTTTCACTGCTGTGTTTATGCCGCTTTACACCCACTTGACACACTAAGAGAGAGATATCAATACATAGGTTTTAAGATTATTACTAGTCAGATATATTCTTGTGCGGTGAATAGGGCGTGTTGAGTCCAGTTCTCTGAGCAAGGAGTAGGTCTTGTCTATTACATATTGGGTTTCTGGAATGGTATCTGAGCTAATTTGAAACCCTTGTTTTATGTATCACCCCACCTCACCTTTCCCGTTAAGCAGCCATAGTGTGTTTTCTGCATGTGTGACTCTGTTCTGTTTTGTAATTCAGTTCAAGTGTAACGGTTTTTACATTCCCTCTATAAGTGATACCTTATGAGAAGTATCCTTTTCTGTGTGACTTATTTCACTTAGAATCGCCGTACCTAAATCCACTCATCATGCTGCTACTAGCCTTATGACATTGATTTCATGGCTGAGTGATATTCCATTGTACATAAGGACCACAACTTCTTTATCCATTTTTCTCTTTCCTGGGATATTGAAGGTGGAATGAAGTGGAGGTCCTTGTCAACAGAGCAGCCCTAAACTTTGGGGTGCTTGTGTCTTGCTGATTTTTCATTTTCCCAATTTATACCCCCATGAGTGGAAGTGCCCTATGCTCTCTAAGCTGTGTTTTTTAGATGTTTCAGGACACACCGTACACTTCTCCAGAGTGGCTGTTGGCAATTTACATCCCGCCCATCAGTGTAGCAAGGCTCCCATTTCTCCATGGCCTGTCCTGCATTTCTGGTTTTGAGACTTTTTTCAGCATGGCCCTTTTGACCGATGGGTAGCGAGTCTTCTTTGTAGCGCTGATTTGCCTTTCCAGGTTGCTTGGTTGGCCAAAAAGGGCGTATGCGTTTTTTCCTGAATATATTCAGGAAAAAACGCATACGCCCTTTTTGGCCAAGGGCATCATTGTCAACGTTTTGCTGCTTTTCATGTGCTTTAAAGGCGATTCGAATCTACCTCCTGAAATCTGTTTCCTGCAATTCTGCCTTGATTTCAAATCCTCTTCTTTGCCTTCCCTCAATATATTTGTGGACGAGAGTTATCATTTATAACTCTGCAGGTTTGTGAATTGCAGTGCCCTGAAGCTCCATTTTACAACTCGCTTTTTTGGAGCTGGCCTCAAAAGCGCAGGATGGCTTCAGGCCCTGTTCTGGTTCCGGGGGGGAGGATGAGCCTGTGGTTAATTCTTCTTCCTGATGGGAAAATAGAGTGACCTGTGCCTGTCCCAACACCAAGAGCTAGTCTCTCACTGGTTCCCCGTCTACCCGTTCATCCTCAGGACAAATTGCAACCTGTACGGAACAGGAGGTTAAAGGTGCTGATGCTCCAAGTAGGGAGATTATTAGTAAAGCGGCTGGAATGGCGAACCCAGGCACAAGGAGAAGAGAAATGAGGTGTGTTTTAGAAACCTTTCCCCATCACATGGTGTACCATCTTTTTGTTTTCTCATGCATGTTTTCGATGTAGGAAGATGCCCTTGAACCTGGAGATTTGCGACCCATGCGATGGGTACCACGCAGTATTACTTTAAAGGGTCTGCGTTTGCTCACCCAACCTCACCAAACCTCTCAGCCCCAAGAGTGTCCACCCTTATGTCTCATCCAGCTGTGGGTCTAGATATGGTCAATCCAGGTTGCATCACAGCCCCTGAACGCATTGTGTAAGAATTTCTCTCTCTTTTACTGTCTTTGTTTCATGGGTTTGTTAAAGTAATTTATTTTTATAATGGGGTTTAGCTGCTTTTCATTGCTGTGTTTATGCCGCTTTACACCCACTTGACACACTAAGAGAGAGATATCAATACATAGGTTTTAAGATTATTACTAGTCAGATATATTCTTGTGCGGTGAATAGGGCGTGTTGAGTCCAGTTCTCTGAGCAAGGAGTAGGTCTTGTCTATTACATATTGGGTTTATGGAACGGTATCTGAGCTAATTTGAAACCCTTGTTTTATGTATCACCCCACCTCACCTTTCCCGTTAAGCAGCCATAGTGTGTTTTCTGCATGTGTGACTCTGTTCTGTTTTGTAATTCAGTTCAAGTGTAACGGTTTTGACATTCCCTCTATAAGTGATACCTTATGAGAAGTGTCCTTTTCTGTGTGACTTATTTCACTTAGAATCGTCGTACCTAAATCCACTCATCATGCTGCTACTAGCCTTATGACATTGATTTCATGGCTGAGTGATATTCCATTGTACATAAGGACCACAACTTCTTTATCCATTTTTCTCTTTCCTGGGATATTGAAGGTGGAATGAAGTGGAGGTCCTTGTCAACAGAGCAGCCCTAAACTTTGGGGTGCTTGTGTCTTGCTGATTTTTCATTTTCCCAATTTATACCCCCATGAGTGGAAGTGCCCTATGCTCTCTAAGCTGTGTTTTTTAGATGTTTCAGGACACACCGTACACTTCTCCAGAGTGGCTGTTGGCAATTTCCATCCCGCCCATCAGTGTAGCAAGGCTCCCGTTTCTCCATGGCCTGTCCTGCATTTCTGGTTTTGAGACTTTTTTCAGCATGGCCCTTTTGACCGATGGGTAGCGAGTCTTCTTTGTAGCGCTGATTTGCCTTTCCAGGTTGCTTGGTTGGCCAAAAAGGGCGTATGCGTTTTTTCCTGAATATATTCAGGAAAAAACGCATACGCCCTTTTTGGCCAAGGGCATCATTGTCAACGTTTTGCTGCTTTTCATGTGCTTTAAAGGCGATTCGAATCTACCTCCTGAAATCTGTTTCCTGCAATTCTGCCTTGATTTCAAATCCTCTTCTTTGCCTTCCCTCAATATATTTGTGGACGAGAGTTATCATTTATAACTCTGCAGGTTTGTGAATTGCAGTGCCCTGAAGCTCCATTTTACAACTCGCTTTTTTGGGAGCTGGCCGCAAAAGCGCAGGATGGCTTCAGGCCCTGTTCTGGTTCCGGGGGGGAGGATGAGCCTGTGGTTAATTCTTCTTCCTGATGGGAAAATAGAGTGACCTGTGCCTGTCCCAACACCAAAAGCTAGTCTCTCACTGGTTCCCCGTCTACCCGTTCATCCTCCGGACAAATTGCAACCTGTACGGAACAGGAGGTTAAAGGTGCTGATGCTCCAAGTAGGGAGATTGTTAGTAAAGCGGCTGGAATGGCGAACCCGGGCACAAGGAGAAGAGAAATGAGGTGCGTTTTAGAAACCTTTCCCCATCACATGGTGTACCATCGTTTTGTTTTCTCATGCATGTTTTCGATGTAGTAAGATGCCCTTAAACCTGGAGATTTGGGACCCATGCGATGGGTACCACGCAGTATTACTTTAAAGGGTCTGCGTTTGCTCACCCAACCTCACCAAACCTCTCAGCCCCAAGAGTGTCCACCCTTATGTCTCATCCAGCTGTGGGTCTAGATATGGTCAATCCAGGTTGCATCACAGCCCCTGAACGCATTGTGTAAGAATTTCTCTCTCTTTTACTGTCTTTGTTTCATGGGTTTGTAAAAGTAATTTATTTTTATAATGGGGTTTAGCTGCTTTTCACTGCTGTGTTTATGCCGCTTTACACCCACTTGACACACTAAGAGAGAGATATCAATACATAGGTTTTAAGATTATTACTAGTCAGATATATTCTTGTGCGGTGAATAGGGCGTGTTGAGTCCAGTTCTCTGAGCAAGGAGTAGGTCTTGTCTATTACATATTGGGTTTCTGGAATGGTATCTGAGCTAATTTGAAACCCTTGTTTTATGTATCACCCCACCTCACCTTTCCCGTTAAGCAGCCATAGTGTGTTTTCTGCATGTGTGACTCTGTTCTGTTTTGTAATTCAGTTCAAGTGTAACGGTTTTTACATTCCCTCTATAAGTGATACCTTATGAGAAGTATCCTTTTCTGTGTGACTTATTTCACTTAGAATCGCCGTACCTAAATCCACTCATCATGCTGCTACTAGCCTTATGACATTGATTTCATGGCTGAGTGATATTCCATTGTACATAAGGACCACAACTTCTTTATCCATTTTTCTCTTTCCTGGGATATTGAAGGTGGAATGAAGTGGAGGTCCTTGTCAACAGAGCAGCCCTAAACTTTGGGGTGCTTGTGTCTTGCTGATTTTTCATTTTCCCAATTTATACCCCCATGAGTGGAAGTGCCCTATGCTCTCTAAGCTGTGTTTTTTAGATGTTTCAGGACACACCGTACACTTCTCCAGAGTGGCTGTTGGCAATTTACATCCCGCCCATCAGTGTAGCAAGGCTCCCATTTCTCCATGGCCTGTCCTGCATTTCTGGTTTTGAGACTTTTTTCAGCATGGCCCTTTTGACCGATGGGTAGCGAGTCTTCTTTGTAGCGCTGATTTGCCTTTCCAGGTTGCTTGGTTGGCCAAAAAGGGCGTATGCGTTTTTTCCTGAATATATTCAGGAAAAAACGCATACGCCCTTTTTGGCCAAGGGCATCATTGTCAACGTTTTGCTGCTTTTCATGTGCTTTAAAGGCGATTCGAATCTACCTCCTGAAATCTGTTTCCTGCAATTCTGCCTTGATTTCAAATCCTCTTCTTTGCCTTCCCTCAATATATTTGTGGACGAGAGTTATCATTTATAACTCTGCAGGTTTGTGAATTGCAGTGCCCTGAAGCTCCATTTTACAACTCGCTTTTTTGGAGCTGGCCTCAAAAGCGCAGGATGGCTTCAGGCCCTGTTCTGGTTCCGGGGGGGAGGATGAGCCTGTGGTTAATTCTTCTTCCTGATGGGAAAATAGAGTGACCTGTGCCTGTCCCAACACCAAGAGCTAGTCTCTCACTGGTTCCCCGTCTACCCGTTCATCCTCAGGACAAATTGCAACCTGTACGGAACAGGAGGTTAAAGGTGCTGATGCTCCAAGTAGGGAGATTATTAGTAAAGCGGCTGGAATGGCGAACCCGGGCACAAGGAGAAGAGAAATGAGGTGTGTTTTAGAAACCTTTCCCCATCACATGGTGTACCATCTTTTTGTTTTCTCATGCATGTTTTCGATGTAGGAAGATGCCCTTGAACCTGGAGATTTGCGACCCATGCGATGGGTACCACGCAGTATTACTTTAAAGGGTCTGCGTTTGCTCACCCAACCTCACCAAACCTCTCAGCCCCAAGAGTGTCCACCCTTATGTCTCATCCAGCTGTGGGTCTAGATATGGTCAATCCAGGTTGCATCACAGCCCCTGAACGCATTGTGTAAGAATTTCTCTCTCTTTTACTGTCTTTGTTTCATGGGTTTGTTAAAGTAATTTATTTTTATAATGGGGTTTAGCTGCTTTTCATTGCTGTGTTTATGCCGCTTTACACCCACTTGACACACTAAGAGAGAGATATCAATACATAGGTTTTAAGATTATTACTAGTCAGATATATTCTTGTGCGGTGAATAGGGCGTGTTGAGTCCAGTTCTCTGAGCAAGGAGTAGGTCTTGTCTATTACATATTGGGTTTATGGAACGGTATCTGAGCTAATTTGAAACCCTTGTTTTATGTATCACCCCACCTCACCTTTCCCGTTAAGCAGCCATAGTGTGTTTTCTGCATGTGTGACTCTGTTCTGTTTTGTAATTCAGTTCAAGTGTAACGGTTTTGACATTCCCTCTATAAGTGATACCTTATGAGAAGTGTCCTTTTCTGTGTGACTTATTTCACTTAGAATCGTCGTACCTAAATCCACTCATCATGCTGCTACTAGCCTTATGACATTGATTTCATGGCTGAGTGATATTCCATTGTACATAAGGACCACAACTTCTTTATCCATTTTTCTCTTTCCTGGGATATTGAAGGTGGAATGAAGTGGAGGTCCTTGTCAACAGAGCAGCCCTAAACTTTGGGGTGCTTGTGTCTTGCTGATTTTTCATTTTCCCAATTTATACCCCCATGAGTGGAAGTGCCCTATGCTCTCTAAGCTGTGTTTTTTAGATGTTTCAGGACACACCGTACACTTCTCCAGAGTGGCTGTTGGCAATTTCCATCCCGCCCATCAGTGTAGCAAGGCTCCCGTTTCTCCATGGCCTGTCCTGCATTTCTGGTTTTGAGACTTTTTTCAGCATGGCCCTTTTGACCGATGGGTAGCGAGTCTTCTTTGTAGCGCTGATTTGCCTTTCCAGGTTGCTTGGTTGGCCAAAAAGGGCGTATGCGTTTTTTCCTGAATATATTCAGGAAAAAACGCATACGCCCTTTTTGGCCAAGGGCATCATTGTCAACGTTTTGCTGCTTTTCATGTGCTTTAAAGGCGATTCGAATCTACCTCCTGAAATCTGTTTCCTGCAATTCTGCCTTGATTTCAAATCCTCTTCTTTGCCTTCCCTCAATATATTTGTGGACGAGAGTTATCATTTATAACTCTGCAGGTTTGTGAATTGCAGTGCCCTGAAGCTCCATTTTACAACTCGCTTTTTTGGGAGCTGGCCGCAAAAGCGCAGGATGGCTTCAGGCCCTGTTCTGGTTCCGGGGGGGAGGATGAGCCTGTGGTTAATTCTTCTTCCTGATGGGAAAATAGAGTGACCTGTGCCTGTCCCAACACCAAAAGCTAGTCTCTCACTGGTTCCCCGTCTACCCGTTCATCCTCCGGACAAATTGCAACCTGTACGGAACAGGAGGTTAAAGGTGCTGATGCTCCAAGTAGGGAGATTGTTAGTAAAGCGGCTGGAATGGCGAACCCGGGCACAAGGAGAAGAGAAATGAGGTGCGTTTTAGAAACCTTTCCCCATCACATGGTGTACCATCGTTTTGTTTTCTCATGCATGTTTTCGATGTAGTAAGATGCCCTTAAACCTGGAGATTTGGGACCCATGCGATGGGTACCACGCAGTATTACTTTAAAGGGTCTGCGTTTGCTCACCCAACCTCACCAAACCTCTCAGCCCCAAGAGTGTCCACCCTTATGTCTCATCCAGCTGTGGGTCTAGATATGGTCAATCCAGGTTGCATCACAGCCCCTGAACGCATTGTGTAAGAATTTCTCTCTCTTTTACTGTCTTTGTTTCATGGGTTTGTAAAAGTAATTTATTTTTATAATGGGGTTTAGCTGCTTTTCACTGCTGTGTTTATGCCGCTTTACACCCACTTGACACACTAAGAGAGAGATATCAATACATAGGTTTTAAGATTATTACTAGTCAGATATATTCTTGTGCGGTGAATAGGGCGTGTTGAGTCCAGTTCTCTGAGCAAGGAGTAGGTCTTGTCTATTACATATTGGGTTTCTGGAATGGTATCTGAGCTAATTTGAAACCCTTGTTTTATGTATCACCCCACCTCACCTTTCCCGTTAAGCAGCCATAGTGTGTTTTCTGCATGTGTGACTCTGTTCTGTTTTGTAATTCAGTTCAAGTGTAACGGTTTTTACATTCCCTCTATAAGTGATACCTTATGAGAAGTATCCTTTTCTGTGTGACTTATTTCACTTAGAATCGCCGTACCTAAATCCACTCATCATGCTGCTACTAGCCTTATGACATTGATTTCATGGCTGAGTGATATTCCATTGTACATAAGGACCACAACTTCTTTATCCATTTTTCTCTTTCCTGGGATATTGAAGGTGGAATGAAGTGGAGGTCCTTGTCAACAGAGCAGCCCTAAACTTTGGGGTGCTTGTGTCTTGCTGATTTTTCATTTTCCCAATTTATACCCCCATGAGTGGAAGTGCCCTATGCTCTCTAAGCTGTGTTTTTTAGATGTTTCAGGACACACCGTACACTTCTCCAGAGTGGCTGTTGGCAATTTACATCCCGCCCATCAGTGTAGCAAGGCTCCCATTTCTCCATGGCCTGTCCTGCATTTCTTGTTTTGAGACTTTTTTCAGCATGGCCCTTTTGACCGATGGGTAGCGAGTCTTCTTTGTAGCGCTGATTTGCCTTTCCAGGTTGCTTGGTTGGCCAAAAAGGGCGTATGCGTTTTTTCCTGAATATATTCAGGAAAAAACGCATACGCCCTTTTTGGCCAAGGGCATCATTGTCAACGTTTTGCTGCTTTTCATGTGCTTTAAAGGCGATTCGAATCTACCTCCTGAAATCTGTTTCCTGCAATTCTGCCTTGATTTCAAATCCTCTTCTTTGCCTTCCCTCAATATATTTGTGGACGAGAGTTATCATTTATAACTCTGCAGGTTTGTGAATTGCAGTGCCCTGAAGCTCCATTTTACAACTCGCTTTTTTGGAGCTGGCCTCAAAAGCGCAGGATGGCTTCAGGCCCTGTTCTGGTTCCGGGGGGGAGGATGAGCCTGTGGTTAATTCTTCTTCCTGATGGGAAAATAGAGTGACCTGTGCCTGTCCCAACACCAAGAGCTAGTCTCTCACTGGTTCCCCGTCTACCCGTTCATCCTCAGGACAAATTGCAACCTGTACGGAACAGGAGGTTAAAGGTGCTGATGCTCCAAGTAGGGAGATTATTAGTAAAGCGGCTGGAATGGCGAACCCGGGCACAAGGAGAAGAGAAATGAGGTGTGTTTTAGAAACCTTTCCCCATCACATGGTGTACCATCTTTTTGTTTTCTCATGCATGTTTTCGATGTAGGAAGATGCCCTTGAACCTGGAGATTTGCGACCCATGCGATGGGTACCACGCAGTATTACTTTAAAGGGTCTGCGTTTGCTCACCCAACCTCACCAAACCTCTCAGCCCCAAGAGTGTCCACCCTTATGTCTCATCCAGCTGTGGGTCTAGATATGGTCAATCCAGGTTGCATCACAGCCCCTGAACGCATTGTGTAAGAATTTCTCTCTCTTTTACTGTCTTTGTTTCATGGGTTTGTTAAAGTAATTTATTTTTATAATGGGGTTTAGCTGCTTTTCATTGCTGTGTTTATGCCGCTTTACACCCACTTGACACACTAAGAGAGAGATATCAATACATAGGTTTTAAGATTATTACTAGTCAGATATATTCTTGTGCGGTGAATAGGGCGTGTTGAGTCCAGTTCTCTGAGCAAGGAGTAGGTCTTGTCTATTACATATTGGGTTTATGGAACGGTATCTGAGCTAATTTGAAACCCTTGTTTTATGTATCACCCCACCTCACCTTTCCCGTTAAGCAGCCATAGTGTGTTTTCTGCATGTGTGACTCTGTTCTGTTTTGTAATTCAGTTCAAGTGTAACGGTTTTTACATTCCCTCTATAAGTGATACCTTATGAGAAGTGTCCTTTTCTGTGTGACTTATTTCACTTAGAATTGCCGTACCTAAATCCACTCATCATGCTGCTACTAGCCTTATGACATTGATTTCATGGCTGAGTGATATTCCATTGTACATAAGGACCACAACTTCTTTATCCATTTTTCTCTTTCCTGGGATATTGAAGGTGGAATGAAGTGGAGGTCCTTGTCAACAGAGCAGCCCTAAACTTTGGGGTGCTTGTGTCTTGCTGATTTTTCATTTTCCCAATTTATACCCCCATGAGTGGAAGTGCCCTATGCTCTCTAAGCTGTGTTTTTTAGATGTTTCAGGACACACCGTACACTTCTCCAGAGTGGCTGTTGGCAATTTACATCCCGCCCATCAGTGTAGCAAGGCTCCCATTTCTCCATGGCCTGTCCTGCATTTCTGGTTTTGAGACTTTTTTCAGCATGGCCCTTTTGACCGATGGGTAGCGAGTCTTCTTTGTAGCGCTGATTTGCCTTTCCAGGTTGCTTGGTTGGCCAAAAAGGGCGTATGCGTTTTTTCCTGAATATATTCAGGAAAAAACGCATACGCCCTTTTTGGCCAAGGGCATCATTGTCAACGTTTTGCTGCTTTTCATGTGCTTTAAATGCGATTCCAATCTACCTCCTGAAATCTGTTTCCTGCAATTCTGCCTTGATTTCAAATCCTCTTCTTTGCCTTCCCTCAATATATTTGTGGACGAGAGTTATCATTTATAACTCTGCATGTTTGTGAATTGCAGTGCCCTGAAGCTCCATTTTACAACTCGCTTTTTTGGGAGCTGGCCGCAAAAGCGCAGGATAGCTTCAGGCCCTGTTCTGGTTCCGGGGGGGAGGATGAGCCTGTGGTTAATTCTTCTTCCTGATGGGAAAATAGAGTGACCTGTGCCTGTCCCAACACCAAGAGCTAGTCTCTCACTGGTTCCCCGTCTACCCGTTCATCCTCAGGACAAATTGCAACCTGTACGGAACAGGAGGTTAAAGGTGCTGATGCTCCAAGTAGGGAGATTATTAGTAAAGCGGCTGGAATGGCGAACCCGGGCACAAGGAGAAGAGAAATGAGGTGCGTTTTAGAAACCTTTCCCCATCACATGGTGTACCATCTTTTTGTTTGCTCATGCATGTTTTCGATGTAGGAAGATGCCCTTGAACCTGGAGATTTGCGACCCATGCGATGGGTACCACGCAGTATTACTTTAAAGGGTCTGCGTTTGCTCACCCAACCTCACCAAACCTCTCAGCCCCAAGAGTGTCCACCCTTATGTCTCATCCAGCTGTGGGTCTAGATATGGTCAATCCAGGTTGCATCACAGCCCCTGAACGCATTGTGTAAGAATTTCTCTCTCTTTTACTGTCTTTGTTTCATGGGTTTGTAAAAGTAATTTATTTTTATAATGGGGTTTAGCTGCTTTTCACTGCTGTGTTTATGCCGCTTTACACCCACTTGACACACTAAGAGAGAGATATCAATACATAGGTTTTAAGATTATTACTAGTCAGATATATTCTTGTGCGGTGAATAGGGCGTGTTGAGTCCAGTTCTCTGAGCAAGGAGTAGGTCTTGTCTATTACATATTGGGTTTATGGAACGGTATCTGAGCTAATTTGAAACCCTTGTTTTATGTATCACCCCACCTCACCTTTCCCGTTAAGCAGCCATAGTGTGTTTTCTGCATGTGTGACTCTGTTCTGTTTTGTAATTCAGTTCAAGTGTAACGGTTTTTACATTCCCTCTATAAGTGATACCTTATGAGAAGTGTCCTTTTCTGTGTGACTTATTTCACTTAGAATCGCCGTACCTAAATCCACTCATCATGCTGCTACTAGCCTTATGACATTGATTTCATGGCTGAGTGATATTCCATTGTACATAAGGACCACAACTTCTTTATCCATTTTTCTCTTTCCTGGGATATTGAAGGTGGAATGAAGTGGAGGTCCTTGTCAACAGAGCAGCCCTAAACTTTGGGGTGCTTGTGTCTTGCTGATTTTTCATTTTCCCAATTTATACCCCCATGAGTGGAAGTGCCCTATGCTCTCTAAGCTGTGTTTTTTAGATGTTTCAGGACACACCGTACACTTCTCCAGAGTGGCTGTTGGCAATTTACATCCCGCCCATCAGTGTAGCAAGGCTCCCATTTCTCCATGGCCTGTCCTGCATTTCTGGTTTTGAGACTTTTTTCAGCATGGCCCTTTTGACCGATGGGTAGCGAGTCTTCTTTGTAGCGCTGATTTGCCTTTCCAGGTTGCTTGGTTGGCCAAAAAGGGCGTATGCGTTTTTTCCTGAATATATTCAGGAAAAAACGCATACGCCCTTTTTGGCCAAGGGCATCATTGTCAACGTTTTGCCGCTTTTCATGTGCTTTCAAGGCGATTCGAATCTACCTCCTGAAATCTGTTTCCTGCAATTCTGCCTTGATTTCAAATCCTCTTCTTTGCCTTCCCTCAATATATTTGTGGACGAGAGTTATCATTTATAACTCTGCAGGTTTGTGAATTGCAGTGCCCTGAAGCTCCATTTTACAACTCGCTTTTTTGGGAGCTGGCCGCAAAAGCGCAGGATGGCTTCAGGCCCTGTTCTGGTTCCGGGGGGGAGGATGAGCCTGTGGTTCATTCTTCTTCCTGATGGGAAAATAGAGTGACCTGTGCCTGTCCCAACACCAAGAGCTAGTCTCTCACTGGTTCCCCGTCTACCCGTTCATCCTCAGGACAAATTGCAACCTGTACGGAACAGGAGGTTAAAGGTGCTGATGCTCCAAGTAGGGAGATTGTTAGTAAAGCGGCTGGAATGGCGAACCCGGGCACAAGGAGAAGAGAAATGAGGTGCGTTTTAGAAACCTTTCCCCATCACATGGTGTACCATCGTTTTGTTTTCTCATGCATGTTTTCGATGTAGGAAGATGCCCTTAAACCTGGAGATTTGGGACCCATGCGATGGGTACCACGCAGTATTACTTTAAAGGGTCTGCGTTTGCTCACCCAACCTCACCAAACCTCTCAGCCCCAAGAGTGTGCACCCTTATGTCTCATCCAGCTGTGGGTCTAGATATGGTCAATCCAGGTTGCATCACAGCCCCTGAACGCATTGTGTAAGAATTTCGCTCTCTTTCACTGTCTTTGTTTCATGGGTTTTTCAAAGTAATTTATTTTTATAATGGGGTTTAGCTGCTTTTCACTGCTGTGTTTATGCCGCTTTACACCCACTTGACACACTAACAGTGAGATATCAATACATAAGCTTTAAGATTATTACTAGTCAGATATATTCTTGTGCGGTGAATAGGGTGTGTTGAGTCCAGTTCTCTGAGCAAGGAGTAGGTCTTGTCTATTACATATTGGGTTTATGGAACGGTATCTGAGCTAATTTGAAACCCTTGTTTTATGTATCACCCCACCTCACCTTTCCCGTTAAGCAGCCATAGTGTGTTTTCTGCATGTGTGACTCTGTTCTGTTTTGTAATTCAGTTCAAGTGTAACGGTTTTGACATTCCCTCTATAAGTGATACCTTATGAGAAGTGTCCTTTTCTGTGTGACTTATTTCACTTAGAATCGTCGTACCTAAATCCACTCATCATGCTGCTACTAGCCTTATGACATTGATTTCATGGCTGAGTGATATTCCATTGTACATAAGGACCACAACTTCTTTATCCATTTTTCTCTTTCCTGGGATATTGAAGGTGGAATGAAGTGGAGGTCCTTGTCAACAGAGCAGCCCTAAACTTTGGGGTGCTTGTGTCTTGCTGATTTTTCATTTTCCCAATTTATACCCCCATGAGTGGAAGTGCCCTATGCTCTCTAAGCTGTGTTTTTTAGATGTTTCAGGACACACCGTACACTTCTCCAGAGTGGCTGTTGGCAATTTCCATCCCGCCCATCAGTGTAGCAAGGCTCCCGTTTCTCCATGGCCTGTCCTGCATTTCTGGTTTTGAGACTTTTTTCAGCATGGCCCTTTTGACCGATGGGTAGCGAGTCTTCTTTGTAGCGCTGATTTGCCTTTCCAGGTTGCTTGGTTGGCCAAAAAGGGCGTATGCGTTTTTTCCTGAATATATTCAGGAAAAAACGCATACGCCCTTTTTGGCCAAGGGCATCATTGTCAACGTTTTGCTGCTTTTCATGTGCTTTAAAGGCGATTCGAATCTACCTCCTGAAATCTGTTTCCTGCAATTCTGCCTTGATTTCAAATCCTCTTCTTTGCCTTCCCTCAATATATTTGTGGACGAGAGTTATCATTTATAACTCTGCAGGTTTGTGAATTGCAGTGCCCTGAAGCTCCATTTTACAACTCGCTTTTTTGGGAGCTGGCCGCAAAAGCGCAGGATGGCTTCAGGCCCTGTTCTGGTTCCGGGGGGGAGGATGAGCCTGTGGTTAATTCTTCTTCCTGATGGGAAAATAGAGTGACCTGTGCCTGTCCCAACACCAAAAGCTAGTCTCTCACTGGTTCCCCGTCTACCCGTTCATCCTCCGGACAAATTGCAACCTGTACGGAACAGGAGGTTAAAGGTGCTGATGCTCCAAGTAGGGAGATTGTTAGTAAAGCGGCTGGAATGGCGAACCCGGGCACAAGGAGAAGAGAAATGAGGTGCGTTTTAGAAACCTTTCCCCATCACATGGTGTACCATCGTTTTGTTTTCTCATGCATGTTTTCGATGTAGTAAGATGCCCTTAAACCTGGAGATTTGGGACCCATGCGATGGGTACCACGCAGTATTACTTTAAAGGGTCTGCGTTTGCTCACCCAACCTCACCAAACCTCTCAGCCCCAAGAGTGTCCACCCTTATGTCTCATCCAGCTGTGGGTCTAGATATGGTCAATCCAGGTTGCATCACAGCCCCTGAACGCATTGTGTAAGAATTTCTCTCTCTTTTACTGTCTTTGTTTCATGGGTTTGTAAAAGTAATTTATTTTTATAATGGGGTTTAGCTGCTTTTCACTGCTGTGTTTATGCCGCTTTACACCCACTTGACACACTAAGAGAGAGATATCAATACATAGGTTTTAAGATTATTACTAGTCAGATATATTCTTGTGCGGTGAATAGGGCGTGTTGAGTCCAGTTCTCTGAGCAAGGAGTAGGTCTTGTCTATTACATATTGGGTTTCTGGAATGGTATCTGAGCTAATTTGAAACCCTTGTTTTATGTATCACCCCACCTCACCTTTCCCGTTAAGCAGCCATAGTGTGTTTTCTGCATGTGTGACTCTGTTCTGTTTTGTAATTCAGTTCAAGTGTAACGGTTTTTACATTCCCTCTATAAGTGATACCTTATGAGAAGTATCCTTTTCTGTGTGACTTATTTCACTTAGAATCGCCGTACCTAAATCCACTCATCATGCTGCTACTAGCCTTATGACATTGATTTCATGGCTGAGTGATATTCCATTGTACATAAGGACCACAACTTCTTTATCCATTTTTCTCTTTCCTGGGATATTGAAGGTGGAATGAAGTGGAGGTCCTTGTCAACAGAGCAGCCCTAAACTTTGGGGTGCTTGTGTCTTGCTGATTTTTCATTTTCCCAATTTATACCCCCATGAGTGGAAGTGCCCTATGCTCTCTAAGCTGTGTTTTTTAGATGTTTCAGGACACACCGTACACTTCTCCAGAGTGGCTGTTGGCAATTTACATCCCGCCCATCAGTGTAGCAAGGCTCCCATTTCTCCATGGCCTGTCCTGCATTTCTGGTTTTGAGACTTTTTTCAGCATGGCCCTTTTGACCGATGGGTAGCGAGTCTTCTTTGTAGCGCTGATTTGCCTTTCCAGGTTGCTTGGTTGGCCAAAAAGGGCGTATGCGTTTTTTCCTGAATATATTCAGGAAAAAACGCATACGCCCTTTTTGGCCAAGGGCATCATTGTCAACGTTTTGCTGCTTTTCATGTGCTTTAAAGGCGATTCGAATCTACCTCCTGAAATCTGTTTCCTGCAATTCTGCCTTGATTTCAAATCCTCTTCTTTGCCTTCCCTCAATATATTTGTGGACGAGAGTTATCATTTATAACTCTGCAGGTTTGTGAATTGCAGTGCCCTGAAGCTCCATTTTACAACTCGCTTTTTTGGAGCTGGCCTCAAAAGCGCAGGATGGCTTCAGGCCCTGTTCTGGTTCCGGGGGGGAGGATGAGCCTGTGGTTAATTCTTCTTCCTGATGGGAAAATAGAGTGACCTGTGCCTGTCCCAACACCAAGAGCTAGTCTCTCACTGGTTCCCCGTCTACCCGTTCATCCTCAGGACAAATTGCAACCTGTACGGAACAGGAGGTTAAAGGTGCTGATGCTCCAAGTAGGGAGATTATTAGTAAAGCGGCTGGAATGGCGAACCCAGGCACAAGGAGAAGAGAAATGAGGTGTGTTTTAGAAACCTTTCCCCATCACATGGTGTACCATCTTTTTGTTTTCTCATGCATGTTTTCGATGTAGGAAGATGCCCTTGAACCTGGAGATTTGCGACCCATGCGATGGGTACCACGCAGTATTACTTTAAAGGGTCTGCGTTTGCTCACCCAACCTCACCAAACCTCTCAGCCCCAAGAGTGTCCACCCTTATGTCTCATCCAGCTGTGGGTCTAGATATGGTCAATCCAGGTTGCATCACAGCCCCTGAACGCATTGTGTAAGAATTTCTCTCTCTTTTACTGTCTTTGTTTCATGGGTTTGTTAAAGTAATTTATTTTTATAATGGGGTTTAGCTGCTTTTCATTGCTGTGTTTATGCCGCTTTACACCCACTTGACACACTAAGAGAGAGATATCAATACATAGGTTTTAAGATTATTACTAGTCAGATATATTCTTGTGCGGTGAATAGGGCGTGTTGAGTCCAGTTCTCTGAGCAAGGAGTAGGTCTTGTCTATTACATATTGGGTTTATGGAACGGTATCTGAGCTAATTTGAAACCCTTGTTTTATGTATCACCCCACCTCACCTTTCCCGTTAAGCAGCCATAGTGTGTTTTCTGCATGTGTGACTCTGTTCTGTTTTGTAATTCAGTTCAAGTGTAACGGTTTTGACATTCCCTCTATAAGTGATACCTTATGAGAAGTGTCCTTTTCTGTGTGACTTATTTCACTTAGAATCGTCGTACCTAAATCCACTCATCATGCTGCTACTAGCCTTATGACATTGATTTCATGGCTGAGTGATATTCCATTGTACATAAGGACCACAACTTCTTTATCCATTTTTCTCTTTCCTGGGATATTGAAGGTGGAATGAAGTGGAGGTCCTTGTCAACAGAGCAGCCCTAAACTTTGGGGTGCTTGTGTCTTGCTGATTTTTCATTTTCCCAATTTATACCCCCATGAGTGGAAGTGCCCTATGCTCTCTAAGCTGTGTTTTTTAGATGTTTCAGGACACACCGTACACTTCTCCAGAGTGGCTGTTGGCAATTTCCATCCCGCCCATCAGTGTAGCAAGGCTCCCGTTTCTCCATGGCCTGTCCTGCATTTCTGGTTTTGAGACTTTTTTCAGCATGGCCCTTTTGACCGATGGGTAGCGAGTCTTCTTTGTAGCGCTGATTTGCCTTTCCAGGTTGCTTGGTTGGCCAAAAAGGGCGTATGCGTTTTTTCCTGAATATATTCAGGAAAAAACGCATACGCCCTTTTTGGCCAAGGGCATCATTGTCAACGTTTTGCTGCTTTTCATGTGCTTTAAAGGCGATTCGAATCTACCTCCTGAAATCTGTTTCCTGCAATTCTGCCTTGATTTCAAATCCTCTTCTTTGCCTTCCCTCAATATATTTGTGGACGAGAGTTATCATTTATAACTCTGCAGGTTTGTGAATTGCAGTGCCCTGAAGCTCCATTTTACAACTCGCTTTTTTGGGAGCTGGCCGCAAAAGCGCAGGATGGCTTCAGGCCCTGTTCTGGTTCCGGGGGGGAGGATGAGCCTGTGGTTAATTCTTCTTCCTGATGGGAAAATAGAGTGACCTGTGCCTGTCCCAACACCAAAAGCTAGTCTCTCACTGGTTCCCCGTCTACCCGTTCATCCTCCGGACAAATTGCAACCTGTACGGAACAGGAGGTTAAAGGTGCTGATGCTCCAAGTAGGGAGATTGTTAGTAAAGCGGCTGGAATGGCGAACCCGGGCACAAGGAGAAGAGAAATGAGGTGCGTTTTAGAAACCTTTCCCCATCACATGGTGTACCATCGTTTTGTTTTCTCATGCATGTTTTCGATGTAGTAAGATGCCCTTAAACCTGGAGATTTGGGACCCATGCGATGGGTACCACGCAGTATTACTTTAAAGGGTCTGCGTTTGCTCACCCAACCTCACCAAACCTCTCAGCCCCAAGAGTGTCCACCCTTATGTCTCATCCAGCTGTGGGTCTAGATATGGTCAATCCAGGTTGCATCACAGCCCCTGAACGCATTGTGTAAGAATTTCTCTCTCTTTTACTGTCTTTGTTTCATGGGTTTGTAAAAGTAATTTATTTTTATAATGGGGTTTAGCTGCTTTTCACTGCTGTGTTTATGCCGCTTTACACCCACTTGACACACTAAGAGAGAGATATCAATACATAGGTTTTAAGATTATTACTAGTCAGATATATTCTTGTGCAGTGAATAGGGCGTGTTGAGTCCAGTTCTCTGAGCAAGGAGTAGGTCTTGTCTATTACATATTGGGTTTATGGAACGGTATCTGAGCTAATTTGAAACCCTTGTTTTATGTATCACCCCACCTCACCTTTCCCGTTAAGCAGCCATAGTGTGTTTTCTGCATGTGTGACTCTGTTCTGTTTTGTAATTCAGTTCAAGTGTAACGGTTTTTACATTCCCTCTATAAGTGATACCTTATGAGAAGTATCCTTTTCTGTGTGACTTATTTCACTTAGAATCGCCGTACCTAAATCCACTCATCATGCTGCTACTAGCCTTATGACATTGATTTCATGGCTGAGTGATATTCCATTGTACATAAGGACCACAACTTCTTTATCCATTTTTCTCTTTCCTGGGATATTGAAGGTGGAATGAAGTGGAGGTCCTTGTCAACAGAGCAGCCCTAAACTTTGGGGTGCTTGTGTCTTGCTGATTTTTCATTTTCCCAATTTATACCCCCATGAGTGGAAGTGCCCTATGCTCTCTAAGCTGTGTTTTTTAGATGTTTCAGGACACACCGTACACTTCTCCAGAGTGGCTGTTGGCAATTTACATCCCGCCCATCAGTGTAGCAAGGCTCCCATTTCTCCATGGCCTGTCCTGCATTTCTGGTTTTGAGACTTTTTTCAGCATGGCCCTTTTGACCGATGGGTAGCGAGTCTTCTTTGTAGCGCTGATTTGCCTTTCCAGGTTGCTTGGTTGGCCAAAAAGGGCGTATGCGTTTTTTCCTGAATATATTCAGGAAAAAACGCATACGCCCTTTTTGGCCAAGGGCATCATTGTCAACGTTTTGCTGCTTTTCATGTGCTTTAAAGGCGATTCGAATCTACCTCCTGAAATCTGTTTCCTGCAATTCTGCCTTGATTTCAAATCCTCTTCTTTGCCTTCCCTCAATATATTTGTGGACGAGAGTTATCATTTATAACTCTGCAGGTTTGTGAATTGCAGTGCCCTGAAGCTCCATTTTACAACTCGCTTTTTTGGAGCTGGCCTCAAAAGCGCAGGATGGCTTCAGGCCCTGTTCTGGTTCCGGGGGGGAGGATGAGCCTGTGGTTAATTCTTCTTCCTGATGGGAAAATAGAGTGACCTGTGCCTGTCCCAACACCAAGAGCTAGTCTCTCACTGGTTCCCCGTCTACCCGTTCATCCTCAGGACAAATTGCAACCTGTACGGAACAGGAGGTTAAAGGTGCTGATGCTCCAAGTAGGGAGATTATTAGTAAAGCGGCTGGAATGGCGAACCCAGGCACAAGGAGAAGAGAAATGAGGTGTGTTTTAGAAACCTTTCCCCATCACATGGTGTACCATCTTTTTGTTTTCTCATGCATGTTTTCGATGTAGGAAGATGCCCTTGAACCTGGAGATTTGCGACCCATGCGATGGGTACCACGCAGTATTACTTTAAAGGGTCTGCGTTTGCTCACCCAACCTCACCAAACCTCTCAGCCCCAAGAGTGTCCACCCTTATGTCTCATCCAGCTGTGGGTCTAGATATGGTCAATCCAGGTTGCATCACAGCCCCTGAACGCATTGTGTAAGAATTTCTCTCTCTTTTACTGTCTTTGTTTCATGGGTTTGTTAAAGTAATTTATTTTTATAATGGGGTTTAGCTGCTTTTCATTGCTGTGTTTATGCCGCTTTACACCCACTTGACACACTAAGAGAGAGATATCAATACATAGGTTTTAAGATTATTACTAGTCAGATATATTCTTGTGCGGTGAATAGGGCGTGTTGAGTCCAGTTCTCTGAGCAAGGAGTAGGTCTTGTCTATTACATATTGGGTTTATGGAACGGTATCTGAGCTAATTTGAAACCCTTGTTTTATGTATCACCCCACCTCACCTTTCCCGTTAAGCAGCCATAGTGTGTTTTCTGCATGTGTGACTCTGTTCTGTTTTGTAATTCAGTTCAAGTGTAACGGTTTTGACATTCCCTCTATAAGTGATACCTTATGAGAAGTGTCCTTTTCTGTGTGACTTATTTCACTTAGAATCGTCGTACCTAAATCCACTCATCATGCTGCTACTAGCCTTATGACATTGATTTCATGGCTGAGTGATATTCCATTGTACATAAGGACCACAACTTCTTTATCCATTTTTCTCTTTCCTGGGATATTGAAGGTGGAATGAAGTGGAGGTCCTTGTCAACAGAGCAGCCCTAAACTTTGGGGTGCTTGTGTCTTGCTGATTTTTCATTTTCCCAATTTATACCCCCATGAGTGGAAGTGCCCTATGCTCTCTAAGCTGTGTTTTTTAGATGTTTCAGGACACACCGTACACTTCTCCAGAGTGGCTGTTGGCAATTTCCATCCCGCCCATCAGTGTAGCAAGGCTCCCGTTTCTCCATGGCCTGTCCTGCATTTCTGGTTTTGAGACTTTTTTCAGCATGGCCCTTTTGACCGATGGGTAGCGAGTCTTCTTTGTAGCGCTGATTTGCCTTTCCAGGTTGCTTGGTTGGCCAAAAAGGGCGTATGCGTTTTTTCCTGAATATATTCAGGAAAAAACGCATACGCCCTTTTTGGCCAAGGGCATCATTGTCAACGTTTTGCTGCTTTTCATGTGCTTTAAAGGCGATTCGAATCTACCTCCTGAAATCTGTTTCCTGCAATTCTGCCTTGATTTCAAATCCTCTTCTTTGCCTTCCCTCAATATATTTGTGGACGAGAGTTATCATTTATAACTCTGCAGGTTTGTGAATTGCAGTGCCCTGAAGCTCCATTTTACAACTCGCTTTTTTGGAGCTGGCCTCAAAAGCGCAGGATGGCTTCAGGCCCTGTTCTGGTTCCGGGGGGGAGGATGAGCCTGTGGTTAATTCTTCTTCCTGATGGGAAAATAGAGTGACCTGTGCCTGTCCCAACACCAAGAGCTAGTCTCTCACTGGTTCCCCGTCTACCCGTTCATCCTCAGGACAAATTGCAACCTGTACGGAACAGGAGGTTAAAGGTGCTGATGCTCCAAGTAGGGAGATTATTAGTAAAGCGGCTGGAATGGCGAACCCAGGCACAAGGAGAAGAGAAATGAGGTGTGTTTTAGAAACCTTTCCCCATCACATGGTGTACCATCTTTTTGTTTTCTCATGCATGTTTTCGATGTAGGAAGATGCCCTTGAACCTGGAGATTTGCGACCCATGCGATGGGTACCACGCAGTATTACTTTAAAGGGTCTGCGTTTGCTCACCCAACCTCACCAAACCTCTCAGCCCCAAGAGTGTCCACCCTTATGTCTCATCCAGCTGTGGGTCTAGATATGGTCAATCCAGGTTGCATCACAGCCCCTGAACGCATTGTGTAAGAATTTCTCTCTCTTTTACTGTCTTTGTTTCATGGGTTTGTTAAAGTAATTTATTTTTATAATGGGGTTTAGCTGCTTTTCATTGCTGTGTTTATGCCGCTTTACACCCACTTGACACACTAAGAGAGAGATATCAATACATAGGTTTTAAGATTATTACTAGTCAGATATATTCTTGTGCGGTGAATAGGGCGTGTTGAGTCCAGTTCTCTGAGCAAGGAGTAGGTCTTGTCTATTACATATTGGGTTTATGGAACGGTATCTGAGCTAATTTGAAACCCTTGTTTTATGTATCACCCCACCTCACCTTTCCCGTTAAGCAGCCATAGTGTGTTTTCTGCATGTGTGACTCTGTTCTGTTTTGTAATTCAGTTCAAGTGTAACGGTTTTGACATTCCCTCTATAAGTGATACCTTATGAGAAGTGTCCTTTTCTGTGTGACTTATTTCACTTAGAATCGTCGTACCTAAATCCACTCATCATGCTGCTACTAGCCTTATGACATTGATTTCATGGCTGAGTGATATTCCATTGTACATAAGGACCACAACTTCTTTATCCATTTTTCTCTTTCCTGGGATATTGAAGGTGGAATGAAGTGGAGGTCCTTGTCAACAGAGCAGCCCTAAACTTTGGGGTGCTTGTGTCTTGCTGATTTTTCATTTTCCCAATTTATACCCCCATGAGTGGAAGTGCCCTATGCTCTCTAAGCTGTGTTTTTTAGATGTTTCAGGACACACCGTACACTTCTCCAGAGTGGCTGTTGGCAATTTCCATCCCGCCCATCAGTGTAGCAAGGCTCCCGTTTCTCCATGGCCTGTCCTGCATTTCTGGTTTTGAGACTTTTTTCAGCATGGCCCTTTTGACCGATGGGTAGCGAGTCTTCTTTGTAGCGCTGATTTGCCTTTCCAGGTTGCTTGGTTGGCCAAAAAGGGCGTATGCGTTTTTTCCTGAATATATTCAGGAAAAAACGCATACGCCCTTTTTGGCCAAGGGCATCATTGTCAACGTTTTGCTGCTTTTCATGTGCTTTAAAGGCGATTCGAATCTACCTCCTGAAATCTGTTTCCTGCAATTCTGCCTTGATTTCAAATCCTCTTCTTTGCCTTCCCTCAATATATTTGTGGACGAGAGTTATCATTTATAACTCTGCAGGTTTGTGAATTGCAGTGCCCTGAAGCTCCATTTTACAACTCGCTTTTTTGGGAGCTGGCCGCAAAAGCGCAGGATGGCTTCAGGCCCTGTTCTGGTTCCGGGGGGGAGGATGAGCCTGTGGTTAATTCTTCTTCCTGATGGGAAAATAGAGTGACCTGTGCCTGTCCCAACACCAAAAGCTAGTCTCTCACTGGTTCCCCGTCTACCCGTTCATCCTCCGGACAAATTGCAACCTGTACGGAACAGGAGGTTAAAGGTGCTGATGCTCCAAGTAGGGAGATTGTTAGTAAAGCGGCTGGAATGGCGAACCCGGGCACAAGGAGAAGAGAAATGAGGTGCGTTTTAGAAACCTTTCCCCATCACATGGTGTACCATCGTTTTGTTTTCTCATGCATGTTTTCGATGTAGTAAGATGCCCTTAAACCTGGAGATTTGGGACCCATGCGATGGGTACCACGCAGTATTACTTTAAAGGGTCTGCGTTTGCTCACCCAACCTCACCAAACCTCTCAGCCCCAAGAGTGTCCACCCTTATGTCTCATCCAGCTGTGGGTCTAGATATGGTCAATCCAGGTTGCATCACAGCCCCTGAACGCATTGTGTAAGAATTTCTCTCTCTTTTACTGTCTTTGTTTCATGGGTTTGTAAAAGTAATTTATTTTTATAATGGGGTTTAGCTGCTTTTCACTGCTGTGTTTATGCCGCTTTACACCCACTTGACACACTAAGAGAGAGATATCAATACATAGGTTTTAAGATTATTACTAGTCAGATATATTCTTGTGCAGTGAATAGGGCGTGTTGAGTCCAGTTCTCTGAGCAAGGAGTAGGTCTTGTCTATTACATATTGGGTTTATGGAACGGTATCTGAGCTAATTTGAAACCCTTGTTTTATGTATCACCCCACCTCACCTTTCCCGTTAAGCAGCCATAGTGTGTTTTCTGCATGTGTGACTCTGTTCTGTTTTGTAATTCAGTTCAAGTGTAATGGTTTTTACATTCCCTCTATAAGTGATACCTTATGAGAAGTGTCCTTTTCTGTGTGACTTATTTCACTTAGAATCGCCGTACCTAAATCCACTCATCATGCTGCTACTAGCCTTATGACATTGATTTCATGGCTGAGTGATATTCCATTGTACATAAGGACCACAACTTCTTTATCCATTTTTCTCTTTCCTGGGATATTGAAGGTGGAATGAAGTGGAGGTCCTTGTCAACAGAGCAGCCCTAAACTTTGGGGTGCTTGTGTCTTGCTGATTTTTCATTTTCCCAATTTATACCCCCATGAGTGGAAGTGCCCTATGCTCTCTACGCTGTGTTTTTTAGATGTTTCAGGACACACCGTACACTTCTCCAGAGGGGCTGTTGGCAATTTACATCCCGCCCATCAGTGTAGCAAGGCTCCCATTTCTCCATGGCCTGTCCTGCATTTCTGGTTTTGAGACTTTTTTCAGCATGGCCCTTTTGACCGATGGGTAGCGAGTCTTCTTTGTAGCGCTGATTTGCCTTTCCAGGTTGCTTGGTTGGCCAAAAAGGGCGTATGCGTTTTTTCCTGAATATATTCAGGAAAAAACGCATACGCCCTTTTTGGCCAAGGGCATCATTGTCAACGTTTTGCCGCTTTTCATGTGCTTTAAAGGCGATTCGAATCTACCTCCTGAAATCTGTTTCCTGCAATTCTGCCTTGATTTCAAATCCTCTTCTTTGCCTTCCCTCAATATATTTGTGGACGAGAGTTATCATTTATAACTCTGCAGGTTTGTGAATTGCCGTGCCCTGAAGCTCCATTTTACAACTCGCTTTTTTGGGAGCTGGCCGCAAAAGTGCAGGATGGCTTCAGGCCCTGTTCTGGTTCCGGGGGGGAGGATGAGCCTGTGGTTAATTCTTCTTCCTGATGGGAAAATAGAGTGACCTGTGCCTGTCCCAACACCAAGAGCTAGTCTCTCACTGGTTCCCCGTCTACCCGTTCATCCTCAGGACATATTGCAACCTGTACGGAACAGGAGGTTAAAGGTGCTGATGCTCCAAGTAGGGAGATTATTAGTAAAGCGGCTGGAATGGCGAACCCGGGCACAAGGAGAAGAGAAATGAGGTGCGTATTAGAAACCTTTCCCCATCACATGGTGTACCATCTTTTTGTTTTCTCATGCATGTTTTCGATGTAGGAAGATGCCCTTGAACTTGGAGATTTGCGACCCATGCGATGGGTACCACGCAGTATTACTTTAAAGGGTCTGCGTTTGCTCACCCAACCTCACCAAACCTCTCAGCCCCAAGAGTGTCCACCCTTATGTCTCATCCAGCTGTGGGTCTAGATATGGTCAATCCAGGTTGCATCACAGCCCCTGAACGCATTGTGTAAGAATTTCGCTCTCTTTCACTGTCTTTGTTTCATGGATTTTTCGAAGTAATTTATTTTTATAATGGGGTTTAGCTGCTTTTCACTGCTGTGTTTATGCCGCTTTACACCCACTTGACACACTAACAGAGAGATATCAATACATAGGTTTTAAGATTATTACTAGTCAGATATATTCTTGTGCAGTGAATAGGGCGTGTTGAGTCCAGTTCTCTGAGCAAGGAGTAGGTCTTGTCTATTACATATTGGGTTTATGGAACGGTATCTGAGCTAATTTGAAACCCTTGTTTTATGTATCACCCCACCTCACCTTTCCCGTTAAGCAGCCATAGTGTGTTTTCTGCATGTGTGACTCTGTTCTGTTTTGTAATTCAGTTCAAGTGTAATGGTTTTTACATTCCCTCTATAAGTGATACCTTATGAGAAGTGTCCTTTTCTGTGTGACTTATTTCACTTAGAATCGCCGTACCTAAATCCACTCATCATGCTGCTACTAGCCTTATGACATTGATTTCATGGCTGAGTGATATTCCATTGTACATAAGGACCACAACTTCTTTATCCATTTTTCTCTTTCCTGGGATATTGAAGGTGGAATGAAGTGGAGGTCCTTGTCAACAGAGCAGCCCTAAACTTTGGGGTGCTTGTGTCTTGCTGATTTTTCATTTTCCCAATTTATACCCCCATGAGTGGAAGTGCCCTATGCTCTCTAAGCTGTGTTTTTTAGATGTTTCAGGACACACCGTACACTTCTCCAGAGTGGCTGTTGGCAATTTACATCCCGCCCATCAGTGTAGCAAGGCTCCCATTTCTCCATGGCCTGTCCTGCATTTCTGGTTTTGAGACTTTTTTCAGCATGGCCCTTTTGACCGATGGGTAGCGAGTCTTCTTTGTAGCCCTGATTTGCCTTTCCAGGTTGCTTGGTTGGCCAAAAAGGGCGTATGCGTTTTTTCCTGAATATATTCAGGAAAAAACGCATACGCCCTTTTTGGCCAAGGGCATCATTGTCAACGTTTTGCCGCTTTTCATGTGCTTTAAAGGCGATTCGAATCTACCTCCTGAAATCTGTTTCCTGCAATTCTGCCTTGATTTCAAATCCTCTTCTTTGCCTTCCCTCAATATATTTGTGGACGAGAGTTATCATTTATAACTCTGCATGTTTGTGAATTGCAGTGCCCTGAAGCTCCATTTTACAACTCGCTTTTTTGGAGCTGGTCTCAAAAGCGCAGGATGGCTTTAGGCCCTGTTCTGGTTCCGGGGGGGAGGATGAGCCTGTGGTTAATTCTTCTTCCTGATGGGAAAATAGAGTGACCTGTGCCTGTCCCAACACCAAGAGCTAGTCTCTCACTGGTTCCCCGTCTACCCGTTCATCCTCAGGACAAATTGCAACCTGTACGGAACAGGAGGTTAAAGGTGCTGATGCTCCAAGTAGGGAGATTATTAGTAAAGCGGCTGGAATGGCGAACCCGGGCACAAGGAGAAGAGAAATGAGGTGTGTTTTAGAAACCTTTCCCCATCACATGGTGTACCATCTTTTTGTTTTCTCATGCATGTTTTCGATGTAGGAAGATGCCCTTGAACCTGGAGATTTGGGACCCATGCGATGGGTACCACGCAGTATTACTTTAAAGGGTCTGCGTTTGCTCACCCAACCTCACCAAACCTCTCAGCCCCAAGAGTGTCCACCCTTATGTCTCATCCAGCTGTGGGTCTAGATATGGTCAATCCAGGTTGCATCACAGCCCCTGAACGCATTGTGTAAGAATTTCTCTCTCTTTTACTGTCTTTGTTTCATGGGTTTGTAAAAGTAATTTATTTTTATAATGGGGTTTAGCTGCTTTTCACTGCTGTGTTTATGCCGCTTTACACCCACTTGACACACTAAGAGAGAGATATCAATACATAGGTTTTAAGATTATTACTAGTCAGATATATTCTTGTGCGGTGAATAGGGCGTGTTGAGTCCAGTTCTCTGAGCAAGGAGTAGGTCTTGTCTATTACATATTGGGTTTATGGAACGGTATCTGAGCTAATTTGAAACCCTTGTTTTATGTATCACCCCACCTCACCTTTCCCGTTAAGCAGCCATAGTGTGTTTTCTGCATGTGTGACTCTGTTCTGTTTTGTAATTCAGTTCAAGTGTAACGGTTTTTACATTCCCTCTATAAGTGATACCTTATGAGAAGTGTCCTTTTCTGTGTGACTTATTTCACTTAGAATCGCCGTACCTAAATCCACTCATCATGCTGCTACTAGCCTTATGACATTGATTTCATGGCTGAGTGATATTCCATTGTACATAAGGACCACAACTTCTTTATCCATTTTTCTCTTTCCTGGGATATTGAAGGTGGAATGAAGTGGAGGTCCTTGTCAACAGAGCAGCCCTAAACTTTGGGGTGCTTGTGTCTTGCTGATTTTTCATTTTCCCAATTTATACCCCCATGAGTGGAAGTGCCCTATGCTCTCTAAGCTGTGTTTTTTAGATGTTTCAGGACACACCGTACACTTCTCCAGAGTGGCTGTTGGCAATTTACATCCCGCCCATCAGTGTAGCAAGGCTCCCATTTCTCCATGGCCTGTCCTGCATTTCTTGTTTTGAGACTTTTTTCAGCATGGCCCTTTTGACCGATGGGTAGCGAGTCTTCTTTGTAGCGCTGATTTGCCTTTCCAGGTTGCTTGGTTGGCCAAAAAGGGCGTATGCGTTTTTTCCTGAATATATTCAGGAAAAAACGCATACGCCCTTTTTGGCCAAGGGCATCATTGTCAACGTTTTGCCGCTTTTCATGTGCTTTAAAGGCGATTCGAATCTACCTCCTGAAATCTGTTTCCTGCAATTCTGCCTTGATTTCAAATCCTCTTCTTTGCCTTCCCTCAATATATTTGTGGACGAGAGTTATCATTTATAACTCTGCAGGTTTGTGAATTGCAGTGCCCTGAAGCTCCATTTTACAACTTGCTTTTTTGGGAGCTGGCCGCAAAAGCGCAGGATGGCTTCAGGCCCTGTTCTGGTTCCGGGGGGGAGGATGAGCCTGTGGTTAATTCTTCTTCCTGATGGGAAAATAGAGTGACCTGTGCCTGTCCCAACACCAAGAGCTAGTCTCTCACTGGTTCCCCGTCTACCCATTCATCCTCAGGACAAATTGCAACCTGTATGGAACAGGAGGTTAAAGGTGCTGATGCTCCAAGTAGGGAGATTATTAGTAAAACGGCTGGAATGGCGAACCCGGGCACAAGGAGAAGAGAAATGAGGTGCGTTTTAGAAACCTTTCCCCATCACATGGTGTACCATCTTTTTGTTTTCTCATGCATGTTTTCGATGTAGGAAGATGCCCTTGAACCTGGAGATTTGCGACCCATGCGATGGGTACCACGCAGTATTACTTTAAAGGGTCTGCGTTTGCTCACCCAACCTCACCAAACCTCTCAGCCCCAAGAGTGTCCACCCTTATGTCTCATCCAGCTGTGGGTCTAGATATGGTCAATCCAGGTTGCATCACAGCCCCTGAACGCATTGTGTAAGAATTTCGCTCTCTTTCACTGTCTTTGTTTCATGGATTTTTCGAAGTAATTTATTTTTATAATGGGGTTTAGCTGCTTTTCACTGCTGTGTTTATGCCGCTTTACACCCACTTGACACACTAACAGAGAGATATCAATACATAGGTTTTAAGATTATTACTAGTCAGATATATTCTTGTGCAGTGAATAGGGCGTGTTGAGTCCAGTTCTCTGAGCAAGGAGTAGGTCTTGTCTATTACATATTGGGTTTATGGAACGGTATCTGAGCTAATTTGAAACCCTTGTTTTATGTATCACCCCACCTCACCTTTCCCGTTAAGCAGCCATAGTGTGTTTTCTGCATGTGTGACTCTGTTCTGTTTTGTAATTCAGTTCAAGTGTAATGGTTTTTACATTCCCTCTATAAGTGATACCTTATGAGAAGTGTCCTTTTCTGTGTGACTTATTTCACTTAGAATCGCCGTACCTAAATCCACTCATCATGCTGCTACTAGCCTTATGACATTGATTTCATGGCTGAGTGATATTCCATTGTACATAAGGACCACAACTTCTTTATCCATTTTTCTCTTTCCTGGGATATTGAAGGTGGAATGAAGTGGAGGTCCTTGTCAACAGAGCAGCCCTAAACTTTGGGGTGCTTGTGTCTTGCTGATTTTTCATTTTCCCAATTTATACCCCCATGAGTGGAAGTGCCCTATGCTCTCTAAGCTGTGTTTTTTAGATGTTTCAGGACACACCGTACACTTCTCCAGAGTGGCTGTTGGCAATTTACATCCCGCCCATCAGTGTAGCAAGGCTCCCATTTCTCCATGGCCTGTCCTGCATTTCTGGTTTTGAGACTTTTTTCAGCATGGCCCTTTTGACCGATGGGTAGCGAGTCTTCTTTGTAGCCCTGATTTGCCTTTCCAGGTTGCTTGGTTGGCCAAAAAGGGCGTATGCGTTTTTTCCTGAATATATTCAGGAAAAAACGCATACGCCCTTTTTGGCCAAGGGCATCATTGTCAACGTTTTGCCGCTTTTCATGTGCTTTAAAGGCGATTCGAATCTACCTCCTGAAATCTGTTTCCTGCAATTCTGCCTTGATTTCAAATCCTCTTCTTTGCCTTCCCTCAATATATTTGTGGACGAGAGTTATCATTTATAACTCTGCATGTTTGTGAATTGCAGTGCCCTGAAGCTCCATTTTACAACTCGCTTTTTTGGAGCTGGTCTCAAAAGCGCAGGATGGCTTCAGGCCCTGTTCTGGTTCCGGGGGGGAGGATGAGCCTGTGGTTAATTCTTCTTCCTGATGGGAAAATAGAGTGACCTGTGCCTGTCCCAACACCAAGAGCTAGTCTCTCACTGGTTCCCCGTCTACCCGTTCATCCTCAGGACAAATTGCAACCTGTACGGAACAGGAGGTTAAAGGTGCTGATGCTCCAAGTAGGGAGATTATTAGTAAAGCGGCTGGAATGGCGAACCCGGGCACAAGGAGAAGAGAAATGAGGTGTGTTTTAGAAACCTTTCCCCATCACATGGTGTACCATCTTTTTGTTTTCTCATGCATGTTTTCGATGTAGGAAGATGCCCTTGAACCTGGAGATTTGGGACCCATGCGATGGGTACCACGCAGTATTACTTTAAAGGGTCTGCGTTTGCTCACCCAACCTCACCAAACCTCTCAGCCCCAAGAGTGTCCACCCTTATGTCTCATCCAGCTGTGGGTCTAGATATGGTCAATCCAGGTTGCATCACAGCCCCTGAACGCATTGTGTAAGAATTTCTCTCTCTTTTACTGTCTTTGTTTCATGGGTTTGTAAAAGTAATTTATTTTTATAATGGGGTTTAGCTGCTTTTCACTGCTGTGTTTATGCCGCTTTACACCCACTTGACACACTAAGAGAGAGATATCAATACATAGGTTTTAAGATTATTACTAGTCAGATATATTCTTGTGCGGTGAATAGGGCGTGTTGAGTCCAGTTCTCTGAGCAAGGAGTAGGTCTTGTCTATCACATATTGGGTTTATGGAACGGTATCTGAGCTAATTTGAAACCCCTGTTTTATGTATCACCCCACCTCACCTTTCCCGTTAAGCAGCCATAGTGTGTTTTCTGCATGTGTGACTCTGTTCTGTTTTGTAATTCAGTTCAAGTGTAACGGTTTTTACATTCCCTCTATAAGTGATACCTTATGAGAAGTGTCCTTTTCTGTGTGACTTATTTCACTTAGAATTGCCGTACCTAAATCCACTCATCATGCTGCTACTAGCCTTATGACATTGATTTCATGGCTGAGTGATATTCCATTGTACATAAGGACCACAACTTCTTTATCCATTTTTCTCTTTCCTGGGATATTGAAGGTGGAATGAAGTGGAGGTCCTTGTCAACAGAGCAGCCCTAAACTTTGGGGTGCTTGTGTCTTGCTGATTTTTCATTTTCCCAATTTATACCCCCATGAGTGGAAGTGCCCTATGCTCTCTAAGCTGTGTTTTTTAGATGTTTCAGGACACACCGTACACTTCTCCAGAGTGGCTGTTGGCAATTTACATCCCGCCCATCAGTGTAGCAAGGCTCCCATTTCTCCATGGCCTGTCCTGCATTTCTTGTTTTGAGACTTTTTTCAGCATGGCCCTTTTGACCGATGGGTAGCGAGTCTTCTTTGTAGCGCTGATTTGCCTTTCCAGGTTGCTTGGTTGGCCAAAAAGGGCGTATGCGTTTTTTCCTGAATATATTCAGGAAAAAACGCATACGCCCTTTTTGGCCAAGGGCATCATTGTCAACGTTTTGCCGCTTTTCATGTGCTTTAAAGGCGATTCGAATCTACCTCCTGAAATCTGTTTCCTGCAATTCTGCCTTGATTTCAAATCCTCTTCTTTGCCTTCCCTCAATATATTTGTGGACGAGAGTTATCATTTATAACTCTGCAGGTTTGTGAATTGCCGTGCCCTGAAGCTCCATTTTACAACTCGCTTTTTTGGGAGCTGGCCGCAAAAGCGCAGGATGGCTTCAGGCCCTGTTCTGGTTCCGGGGGGGAGGATGAGCCTGTGGTTAATTCTTCTTCCTGATGGGAAAATAGAGTGACCTGTGCCTGACCCAACACCAAGAGCTAGTCTCTCACTGGTTCCCCGTCTACCCGTTCATCCTCAGGACAAATTGCAACCTGTACGGAACAGGAGGTTAAAGGTGCTGATGCTCCAAGTAGGGAGATTATTAGTAAAGCGGCTGGAATGGCGAACCCGGGCACAAGGAGAAGAGAAATGAGGTGCGTATTAGAAACCTTTCCCCATCACATGGTGTACCATCTTTTTGTTTTCTCATGCATGTTTTCGATGTAGGAAGATGCCCTTGAACCTGGAGATTTGCGACCCATGCGATGGGTACCACGCAGTATTACTTTAAAGGGTCTGCGTTTGCTCACCCAACCTCACCAAACCTCTCAGCCCCAAGAGTGTCCACCCTTATGTCTCATCCAGCTGTGGGTCTAGATATGGTCAATCTAGGTTGCATCACAGCCCCTGAACGCATTGTGTAAGAATTTCTCTCTCTTTTACTGTCTTTGTTTCATGGGTTTGTAAAAGTAATTTATTTTTATAATGGGGTTTAGCTGCTTTTCACTGCTGTGTTTATGCCGCTTTACACCCACTTGACACACTAAGAGAGAGATATCAATACATAGGTTTTAAGATTATTACTAGTCAGATATATTCTTGTGCGGTGAATAGGGCGTGTTGAGTCCAGTTCTCTGAGCAAGGAGTAGGTCTTGTCTATTACATATTGGGTTTATGGAACGGTATCTGAGCTAATTTGAAACCCTTGTTTTATGTATCACCCCACCTCACCTTTCCCGTTAAGCAGCCATAGTGTGTTTTCTGCATGTGTGACTCTGTTCTGTTTTGTAATTCAGTTCAAGTGTAACGGTTTTTACATTCCCTCTATAAGTGATACCTTATGAGAAGTATCCTTTTCTGTGTGACTTATTTCACTTAGAATCGCCGTACCTAAATCCACTCATCATGCTGCTACTAGCCTTATGACATTGATTTCATGGCTGAGTGATATTCCATTGTACATAAGGACCACAACTTCTTTATCCATTTTTCTCTTTCCTGGGATATTGAAGGTGGAATGAAGTGGAGGTCCTTGTCAACAGAGCAGCCCTAAACTTTGGGGTGCTTGTGTCTTGCTGATTTTTCATTTTCCCAATTTATACCCCCATGAGTGGAAGTGCCCTATGCTCTCTAAGCTGTGTTTTTTAGATGTTTCAGGACACACCGTACACTTCTCCAGAGTGGCTGTTGGCAATTTACATCCCGCCCATCAGTGTAGCAAGGCTCCCATTTCTCCATGGCCTGTCCTGCATTTCTGGTTTTGAGACTTTTTTCAGCATGGCCCTTTTGACCGATGGGTAGCGAGTCTTCTTTGTAGCGCTGATTTGCCTTTCCAGGTTGCTTGGTTGGCCAAAAAGGGCGTATGCGTTTTTTCCTGAATATATTCAGGAAAAAACGTATACGCCCTTTTTGGCCAAGGGCATCATTGTCAACGTTTTGCTGCTTTTCATGTGCTTTAAAGGCGATTCGAATCTACCTCCTGAAATCTGTTTCCTGCAATTCTGCCTTGATTTCAAATCCTCTTCTTTGCCTTCCCTCAATATATTTGTGGACGAGAGTTATCATTTATAACTCTGCATGTTTGTGAATTGCAGTGCCCTGAAGCTCCATTTTACAACTCGCTTTTTTGGAGCTGGTCTCAAAAGCGCAGGATGGCTTCAGGCCCTGTTCTGGTTCCGGGGGGGAGGATGAGCCTGTGGTTAATTCTTCTTCCTGATGGGAAAATAGAGTGACCTGTGCCTGTCCCAACACCAAGAGCTAGTCTCTCACTGGTTCCCCGTCTACCCGTTCATCCTCAGGACAAATTGCAACCTGTACGGAACAGGAGGTTAAAGGTGCTGATGCTCCAAGTAGGGAGATTATTAGTAAAGCGGCTGGAATGGCGAACCCGGGCACAAGGAGAAGAGAAATGAGGTGTGTTTTAGAAACCTTTCCCCATCACATGGTGTACCATCTTTTTGTTTTCTCATGCATGTTTTCGATGTAGGAAGATGCCCTTGAACCTGGAGATTTGGGACCCATGCGATGGGTACCACGCAGTATTACTTTAAAGGGTCTGCGTTTGCTCACCCAACCTCACCAAACCTCTCAGCCCCAAGAGTGTCCACCCTTATGTCTCATCCAGCTGTGGGTCTAGATATGGTCAATCCAGGTTGCATCACAGCCCCTGAACGCATTGTGTAAGAATTTCTCTCTCTTTTACTGTCTTTGTTTCATGGGTTTGTAAAAGTAATTTATTTTTATAATGGGGTTTAGCTGCTTTTCACTGCTGTGTTTATGCCGCTTTACACCCACTTGACACACTAAGAGAGAGATATCAATACATAGGTTTTAAGATTATTACTAGTCAGATATATTCTTGTGCGGTGAATAGGGCGTGTTGAGTCCAGTTCTCTGAGCAAGGAGTAGGTCTTGTCTATTACATATTGGGTTTATGGAACGGTATCTGAGCTAATTTGAAACCCTTGTTTTATGTATCACCCCACCTCACCTTTCCCGTTAAGCAGCCATAGTGTGTTTTCTGCATGTGTGACTCTGTTCTGTTTTGTAATTCAGTTCAAGTGTAACGGTTTTTATATTCCCTCTATAAGTGATACCTTATGAGAAGTGTCCTTTTCTGTGTGACTTATTTCACTTAGAATTGCCGTACCTAAATCCACTCATCATGCTGCTACTAGCCTTATGACATTGATTTCATGGCTGAGTGATATTCCATTGTACATAAGGACCACAACTTCTTTATCCATTTTTCTCTTTCCTGGGATATTGAAGGTGGAATGAAGTGGAGGTCCTTGTCAACAGAGCAGCCCTAAACTTTGGGGTGCTTGTGTCTTGCTGATTTTTCATTTTCCCAATTTATACCCCCATGAGTGGAAGTGCCCTATGCTCTCTAAGCTGTGTTTTTTAGATGTTTCAGGACACACCGTACACTTCTCCAGAGTGGCTGTTGGCAATTTACATCCCGCCCATCAGTGTAGCAAGGCTCCCATTTCTCCATGGCCTGTCCTGCATTTCTGGTTTTGAGACTTTTTTCAGCATGGCCCTTTTGACCGATGGGTAGCGAGTCTTCTTTGTAGCGCTGATTTGCCTTTCCAGGTTGCTTGGTTGGCCAAAAAGGGCGTATGCGTTTTTTCCTGAATATATTCAGGAAAAAACGCATACGCCCTTTTTGGCCAAGGGCATCATTGTCAACGTTTTGCCGCTTTTCATGTGCTTTAAAGGCGATTCGAATCTACCTCCTGAAATCTGTTTCCTGCAATTCTGCCTTGATTTCAAATCCTCTTCTTTGCCTTCCCTCAATATATTTGTGGACGAGAGTTATCATTTATAACTCTGCAGGTTTGTGAATTGCCGTGCCCTGAAGCTCCATTTTACAACTCGCTTTTTTGGGAGCTGGCCGCAAAAGCGCAGGATGGCTTCAGGCCCTGTTCTGGTTCCGGGGGGGAGGATGAGCCTGTGGTTAATTCTTCTTCCTGATGGGAAAATAGAGTGACCTGTGCCTGTCCCAACACCAAGAGCTAGTCTCTCACTGGTTCCCCGTCTACCCGTTCATCCTCAGGACATATTGCAACCTGTACGGAACAGGAGGTTAAAGGTGCTGATGCTCCAAGTAGGGAGATTATTAGTAAAGCGGCTGGAATGGCGAACCCGGGCACAAGGAGAAGAGAAATGAGGTGCGTATTAGAAACCTTTCCCCATCACATGGTGTACCATCTTTTTGTTTTCTCATGCATGTTTTCGATGTAGGAAGATGCCCTTGAACTTGGAGATTTGCGACCCATGCGATGGGTACCACGCAGTATTACTTTAAAGGGTCTGCGTTTGCTCACCCAACCTCACCAAACCTCTCAGCCCCAAGAGTGTCCACCCTTATGTCTCATCCAGCTGTGGGTCTAGATATGGTCAATCCAGGTTGCATCACAGCCCCTGAACGCATTGTGTAAGAATTTCGCTCTCTTTCACTGTCTTTGTTTCATGGATTTTTCGAAGTAATTTATTTTTATAATGGGGTTTAGCTGCTTTTCACTGCTGTGTTTATGCCGCTTTACACCCACTTGACACACTAACAGAGAGATATCAATACATAGGTTTTAAGATTATTACTAGTCAGATATATTCTTGTGCAGTGAATAGGGCGTGTTGAGTCCAGTTCTCTGAGCAAGGAGTAGGTCTTGTCTATTACATATTGGGTTTATGGAACGGTATCTGAGCTAATTTGAAACCCTTGTTTTATGTATCACCCCACCTCACCTTTCCCGTTAAGCAGCCATAGTGTGTTTTCTGCATGTGTGACTCTGTTCTGTTTTGTAATTCAGTTCAAGTGTAATGGTTTTTACATTCCCTCTATAAGTGATACCTTATGAGAAGTGTCCTTTTCTGTGTGACTTATTTCACTTAGAATCGCCGTACCTAAATCCACTCATCATGCTGCTACTAGCCTTATGACATTGATTTCATGGCTGAGTGATATTCCATTGTACATAAGGACCACAACTTCTTTATCCATTTTTCTCTTTCCTGGGATATTGAAGGTGGAATGAAGTGGAGGTCCTTGTCAACAGAGCAGCCCTAAACTTTGGGGTGCTTGTGTCTTGCTGATTTTTCATTTTCCCAATTTATACCCCCATGAGTGGAAGTGCCCTATGCTCTCTACGCTGTGTTTTTTAGATGTTTCAGGACACACCGTACACTTCTCCAGAGGGGCTGTTGGCAATTTACATCCCGCCCATCAGTGTAGCAAGGCTCCCATTTCTCCATGGCCTGTCCTGCATTTCTGGTTTTGAGACTTTTTTCAGCATGGCCCTTTTGACCGATGGGTAGCGAGTCTTCTTTGTAGCGCTGATTTGCCTTTCCAGGTTGCTTGGTTGGCCAAAAAGGGCGTATGCGTTTTTTCCTGAATATATTCAGGAAAAAACGCATACGCCCTTTTTGGCCAAGGGCATCATTGTCAACGTTTTGCCGCTTTTCATGTGCTTTAAAGGCGATTCGAATCTACCTCCTGAAATCTGTTTCCTGCAATTCTGCCTTGATTTCAAATCCTCTTCTTTGCCTTCCCTCAATATATTTGTGGACGAGAGTTATCATTTATAACTCTGCAGGTTTGTGAATTGCCGTGCCCTGAAGCTCCATTTTACAACTCGCTTTTTTGGGAGCTGGCCGCAAAAGTGCAGGATGGCTTCAGGCCCTGTTCTGGTTCCGGGGGGGAGGATGAGCCTGTGGTTAATTCTTCTTCCTGATGGGAAAATAGAGTGACCTGTGCCTGTCCCAACACCAAGAGCTAGTCTCTCACTGGTTCCCCGTCTACCCGTTCATCCTCAGGACATATTGCAACCTGTACGGAACAGGAGGTTAAAGGTGCTGATGCTCCAAGTAGGGAGATTATTAGTAAAGCGGCTGGAATGGCGAACCCGGGCACAAGGAGAAGAGAAATGAGGTGCGTATTAGAAACCTTTCCCCATCACATGGTGTACCATCTTTTTGTTTTCTCATGCATGTTTTCGATGTAGGAAGATGCCCTTGAACTTGGAGATTTGCGACCCATGCGATGGGTACCACGCAGTATTACTTTAAAGGGTCTGCGTTTGCTCACCCAACCTCACCAAACCTCTCAGCCCCAAGAGTGTCCACCCTTATGTCTCATCCAGCTGTGGGTCTAGATATGGTCAATCCAGGTTGCATCACAGCCCCTGAACGCATTGTGTAAGAATTTCGCTCTCTTTCACTGTCTTTGTTTCATGGATTTTTCGAAGTAATTTATTTTTATAATGGGGTTTAGCTGCTTTTCACTGCTGTGTTTATGCCGCTTTACACCCACTTGACACACTAACAGAGAGATATCAATACATAGGTTTTAAGATTATTACTAGTCAGATATATTCTTGTGCAGTGAATAGGGCGTGTTGAGTCCAGTTCTCTGAGCAAGGAGTAGGTCTTGTCTATTACATATTGGGTTTATGGAACGGTATCTGAGCTAATTTGAAACCCTTGTTTTATGTATCACCCCACCTCACCTTTCCCGTTAAGCAGCCATAGTGTGTTTTCTGCATGTGTGACTCTGTTCTGTTTTGTAATTCAGTTCAAGTGTAATGGTTTTTACATTCCCTCTATAAGTGATACCTTATGAGAAGTGTCCTTTTCTGTGTGACTTATTTCACTTAGAATCGCCGTACCTAAATCCACTCATCATGCTGCTACTAGCCTTATGACATTGATTTCATGGCTGAGTGATATTCCATTGTACATAAGGACCACAACTTCTTTATCCATTTTTCTCTTTCCTGGGATATTGAAGGTGGAATGAAGTGGAGGTCCTTGTCAACAGAGCAGCCCTAAACTTTGGGGTGCTTGTGTCTTGCTGATTTTTCATTTTCCCAATTTATACCCCCATGAGTGGAAGTGCCCTATGCTCTCTACGCTGTGTTTTTTAGATGTTTCAGGACACACCGTACACTTCTCCAGAGGGGCTGTTGGCAATTTACATCCCGCCCATCAGTGTAGCAAGGCTCCCATTTCTCCATGGCCTGTCCTGCATTTCTGGTTTTGAGACTTTTTTCAGCATGGCCCTTTTGACCGATGGGTAGCGAGTCTTCTTTGTAGCGCTGATTTGCCTTTCCAGGTTGCTTGGTTGGCCAAAAAGGGCGTATGCGTTTTTTCCTGAATATATTCAGGAAAAAACGTATACGCCCTTTTTGGCCAAGGGCATCATTGTCAACGTTTTGCCGCTTTTCATGTGCTTTAAAGGCGATTCGAATCTACCTCCTGAAATCTGTTTCCTGCAATTCTGCCTTGATTTCAAATCCTCTTCTTTGCCTTCCCTCAATATATTTGTGGACGAGAGTTATCATTTATAACTCTGCATGTTTGTGAATTGCAGTGCCCTGAAGCTCCATTTTACAACTCGCTTTTTTGGAGCTGGTCTCAAAAGCGCAGGATGGCTTCAGGCCCTGTTCTGGTTCCGGGGGGGAGGATGAGCCTGTGGTTAATTCTTCTTCCTGATGGGAAAATAGAGTGACCTGTGCCTGTCCCAACACCAAGAGCTAGTCTCTCACTGGTTCCCCGTCTACCCGTTCATCCTCAGGACAAATTGCAACCTGTACGGAACAGGAGGTTAAAGGTGCTGATGCTCCAAGTAGGGAGATTATTAGTAAAGCGGCTGGAATGGCGAACCCGGGCACAAGGAGAAGAGAAATGAGGTGTGTTTTAGAAACCTTTCCCCATCACATGGTGTACCATCTTTTTGTTTTCTCATGCATGTTTTCGATGTAGGAAGATGCCCTTGAACCTGGAGATTTGGGACCCATGCGATGGGTACCACGCAGTATTACTTTAAAGGGTCTGCGTTTGCTCACCCAACCTCACCAAACCTCTCAGCCCCAAGAGTGTCCACCCTTATGTCTCATCCAGCTGTGGGTCTAGATATGGTCAATCCAGGTTGCATCACAGCCCCTGAACGCATTGTGTAAGAATTTCGCTCTCTTTCACTGTCTTTGTTTCATGGATTTTTCGAAGTAATTTATTTTTATAATGGGGTTTAGCTGCTTTTCACTGCTGTGTTTATGCCGCTTTACACCCACTTGACACACTAACAGAGAGATATCAATACATAGGTTTTAAGATTATTACTAGTCAGATATATTCTTGTGCAGTGAATAGGGCGTGTTGAGTCCAGTTCTCTGAGCAAGGAGTAGGTCTTGTCTATTACATATTGGGTTTATGGAACGGTATCTGAGCTAATTTGAAACCCTTGTTTTATGTATCACCCCACCTCACCTTTCCCGTTAAGCAGCCATAGTGTGTTTTCTGCATGTGTGACTCTGTTCTGTTTTGTAATTCAGTTCAAGTGTAATGGTTTTTACATTCCCTCTATAAGTGATACCTTATGAGAAGTGTCCTTTTCTGTGTGACTTATTTCACTTAGAATCGCCGTACCTAAATCCACTCATCATGCTGCTACTAGCCTTATGACATTGATTTCATGGCTGAGTGATATTCCATTGTACATAAGGACCACAACTTCTTTATCCATTTTTCTCTTTCCTGGGATATTGAAGGTGGAATGAAGTGGAGGTCCTTGTCAACAGAGCAGCCCTAAACTTTGGGGTGCTTGTGTCTTGCTGATTTTTCATTTTCCCAATTTATACCCCCATGAGTGGAAGTGCCCTATGCTCTCTAAGCTGTGTTTTTTAGATGTTTCAGGACACACCGTACACTTCTCCAGAGTGGCTGTTGGCAATTTACATCCCGCCCATCAGTGTAGCAAGGCTCCCATTTCTCCATGGCCTGTCCTGCATTTCTGGTTTTGAGACTTTTTTCAGCATGGCCCTTTTGACCGATGGGTAGCGAGTCTTCTTTGTAGCGCTGATTTGCCTTTCCAGGTTGCTTGGTTGGCCAAAAAGGGCGTATGCGTTTTTTCCTGAATATATTCAGGAAAAAACGTATACGCCCTTTTTGGCCAAGGGCATCATTGTCAACGTTTTGCTGCTTTTCATGTGCTTTAAAGGCGATTCGAATCTACCTCCTGAAATCTGTTTCCTGCAATTCTGCCTTGATTTCAAATCCTCTTCTTTGCCTTCCCTCAATATATTTGTGGACGAGAGTTATCATTTATAACTCTGCAGGTTTGTGAATTGCAGTGCCCTGAAGCTCCATTTTACAACTTGCTTTTTTGGGAGCTGGCCGCAAAAGCGCAGGATGGCTTCAGGCCCTGTTCTGGTTCCGGGGGGGAGGATGAGCCTGTGGTTAATTCTTCTTCCTGATGGGAAAATAGAGTGACCTGTGCCTGTCCCAACACCAAGAGCTAGTCTCTCACTGGTTCCCCGTCTACCCGTTCATCCTCAGGACAAATTGCAACCTGTACGGAACAGGAGGTTAAAGGTGCTGATGCTCCAAGTAGGGAGATTATTAGTAAAGCGGCTGGAATGGCGAACCCGGGCACAAGGAGAAGAGAAATGAGGTGTGTTTTAGAAACCTTTCCCCATCACATGGTGTACCATCTTTTTGTTTTCTCATGCATGTATTCGATGTAGGAAGATGCCCTTGAACCTGGAGATTTGCGACCCATGCGATGGGTACCACGCAGTATTACTTTAAAGGGTCTGCGTTTGCTCACCCAACCTCACCAAACCTCTCAGCCCCAAGAGTGTCCACCCTTATGTCTCATCCAGCTGTGGGTCTAGATATGGTCAATCCAGGTTGCATCACAGCCCCTGAACGCATTGTGTAAGAATTTCTCTCTCTTTTACTGTCTTTGTTTCATGGGTTTGTAAAAGTAATTTATTTTTATAATGGGGTTTAGCTGCTTTTCACTGCTGTGTTTATGCCGCTTTACACCCACTTGACACACTAAGAGAGAGATATCAATACATAGGTTTTAAGATTATTACTAGTCAGATATATTCTTGTGCGGTGAATAGGGCGTGTTGAGTCCAGTTCTCTGAGCAAGGAGTAGGTCTTGTCTATTACATATTGGGTTTATGGAACGGTATCTGAGCTAATTTGAAACCCTTGTTTTATGTATCACCCCACCTCACCTTTCCCGTTAAGCAGCCATAGTGTGTTTTCTGCATGTGTGACTCTGTTCTGTTTTGTAATTCAGTTCAAGTGTAACGGTTTTTACATTCCCTCTATAAGTGATACCTTATGAGAAGTGTCCTTTTCTGTGTGACTTATTTCACTTAGAATTGCCGTACCTAAATCCACTCATCATGCTGCTACTAGCCTTATGACATTGATTTCATGGCTGAGTGATATTCCATTGTACATAAGGACCACAACTTCTTTATCCATTTTTCTCTTTCCTGGGATATTGAAGGTGGAATGAAGTGGAGGTCCTTGTCAACAGAGCAGCCCTAAACTTTGGGGTGCTTGTGTCTTGCTGATTTTTCATTTTCCCAATTTATACCCCCATGAGTGGAAGTGCCCTATGCTCTCTAAGCTGTGTTTTTTAGATGTTTCAGGACACACCGTACACTTCTCCAGAGTGGCTGTTGGCAATTTACATCCCGCCCATCAGTGTAGCAAGGCTCCCATTTCTCCATGGCCTGTCCTGCATTTCTGGTTTTGAGACTTTTTTCAGCATGGCCCTTTTGACCGATGGGTAGCGAGTCTTCTTTGTAGCGCTGATTTGCCTTTCCAGGTTGCTTGGTTGGCCAAAAAGGGCGTATGCGTTTTTTCCTGAATATATTCAGGAAAAAACGCATACGCCCTTTTTGGCCAAGGGCATCATTGTCAACGTTTTGCCGCTTTTCATGTGCTTTAAAGGCGATTCGAATCTACCTCCTGAAATCTGTTTCCTGCAATTCTGCCTTGATTTCAAATCCTCTTCTTTGCCTTCCCTCAATATATTTGTGGACGAGAGTTATCATTTATAACTCTGCAGGTTTGTGAATTGCAGTGCCCTGAAGCTCCATTTTACAACTTGCTTTTTTGGGAGCTGGCCGCAAAAGCGCAGGATGGCTTCAGGCCCTGTTCTGGTTCCGGGGGGGAGGATGAGCCTGTGGTTAATTCTTCTTCCTGATGGGAAAATAGAGTGACCTGTGCCTGTCCCAACACCAAGAGCTAGTCTCTCACTGGTTCCCCGTCTACCCGTTCATCCTCAGGACAAATTGCAACCTGTATGGAACAGGAGGTTAAAGGTGCTGATGCTCCAAGTAGGGAGATTATTAGTAAAACGGCTGGAATGGCGAACCCGGGCACAAGGAGAAGAGAAATGAGGTGCGTTTTAGAAACCTTTCCCCATCACATGGTGTACCATCTTTTTGTTTTCTCATGCATGTTTTCGATGTAGGAAGATGCCCTTGAACCTGGAGATTTGCGACCCATGCGATGGGTACCACGCAGTATTACTTTAAAGGGTCTGCGTTTGCTCACCCAACCTCACCAAACCTCTCAGCCCCAAGAGTGTCCACCCTTATGTCTCATCCAGCTGTGGGTCTAGATATGGTCAATCCAGGTTGCATCACAGCCCCTGAACGCATTGTGTAAGAATTTCGCTCTCTTTCACTGTCTTTGTTTCATGGATTTTTCGAAGTAATTTATTTTTATAATGGGGTTTAGCTGCTTTTCACTGCTGTGTTTATGCCGCTTTACACCCACTTGACACACTAACAGAGAGATATCAATACATAGGTTTTAAGATTATTACTAGTCAGATATATTCTTGTGCAGTGAATAGGGCGTGTTGAGTCCAGTTCTCTGAGCAAGGAGTAGGTCTTGTCTATTACATATTGGGTTTATGGAACGGTATCTGAGCTAATTTGAAACCCTTGTTTTATGTATCACCCCACCTCACCTTTCCCGTTAAGCAGCCATAGTGTGTTTTCTGCATGTGTGACTCTGTTCTGTTTTGTAATTCAGTTCAAGTGTAATGGTTTTTACATTCCCTCTATAAGTGATACCTTATGAGAAGTGTCCTTTTCTGTGTGACTTATTTCACTTAGAATCGCCGTACCTAAATCCACTCATCATGCTGCTACTAGCCTTATGACATTGATTTCATGGCTGAGTGATATTCCATTGTACATAAGGACCACAACTTCTTTATCCATTTTTCTCTTTCCTGGGATATTGAAGGTGGAATGAAGTGGAGGTCCTTGTCAACAGAGCAGCCCTAAACTTTGGGGTGCTTGTGTCTTGCTGATTTTTCATTTTCCCAATTTATACCCCCATGAGTGGAAGTGCCCTATGCTCTCTAAGCTGTGTTTTTTAGATGTTTCAGGACACACCGTACACTTCTCCAGAGTGGCTGTTGGCAATTTACATCCCGCCCATCAGTGTAGCAAGGCTCCCATTTCTCCATGGCCTGTCCTGCATTTCTGGTTTTGAGACTTTTTTCAGCATGGCCCTTTTGACCGATGGGTAGCGAGTCTTCTTTGTAGCGCTGATTTGCCTTTCCAGGTTGCTTGGTTGGCCAAAAAGGGCGTATGCGTTTTTTCCTGAATATATTCAGGAAAAAACGTATACGCCCTTTTTGGCCAAGGGCATCATTGTCAACGTTTTGCTGCTTTTCATGTGCTTTAAAGGCGATTCGAATCTACCTCCTGAAATCTGTTTCCTGCAATTCTGCCTTGATTTCAAATCCTCTCCTTTGCCTTCCCTCAATATATTTGTGGACGAGAGTTATCATTTATAACTCTGCATGTTTGTGAATTGCAGTGCCCTGAAGCTCCATTTTACAACTCGCTTTTTTGGAGCTGGTCTCAAAAGCGCAGGATGGCTTCAGGCCCTGTTCTGGTTCCGGGGGGGAGGATGAGCCTGTGGTTAATTCTTCTTCCTGATGGGAAAATAGAGTGACCTGTGCCTGTCCCAACACCAAGAGCTAGTCTCTCACTGGTTCCCCGTCTACCCGTTCATCCTCAGGACAAATTGCAACCTGTATGGAACAGGAGGTTAAAGGTGCTGATGCTCCAAGTAGGGAGATTATTAGTAAAACGGCTGGAATGGCGAACCCGGGCACAAGGAGAAGAGAAATGAGGTGCGTTTTAGAAACCTTTCCCCATCACATGGTGTACCATCTTTTTGTTTTCTCATGCATGTTTTCGATGTAGGAAGATGCCCTTGAACCTGGAGATTTGCGACCCATGCGATGGGTACCACGCAGTATTACTTTAAAGGGTCTGCGTTTGCTCACCCAACCTCACCAAACCTCTCAGCCCCAAGAGTGTCCACCCTTATGTCTCATCCAGCTGTGGGTCTAGATATGGTCAATCCAGGTTGCATCACAGCCCCTGAACGCATTGTGTAAGAATTTCGCTCTCTTTCACTGTCTTTGTTTCATGGATTTTTCGAAGTAATTTATTTTTATAATGGGGTTTAGCTGCTTTTCACTGCTGTGTTTATGCCGCTTTACACCCACTTGACACACTAACAGAGAGATATCAATACATAGGTTTTAAGATTATTACTAGTCAGATATATTCTTGTGCAGTGAATAGGGCGTGTTGAGTCCAGTTCTCTGAGCAAGGAGTAGGTCTTGTCTATTACATATTGGGTTTATGGAACGGTATCTGAGCTAATTTGAAACCCTTGTTTTATGTATCACCCCACCTCACCTTTCCCGTTAAGCAGCCATAGTGTGTTTTCTGCATGTGTGACTCTGTTCTGTTTTGTAATTCAGTTCAAGTGTAATGGTTTTTACATTCCCTCTATAAGTGATACCTTATGAGAAGTGTCCTTTTCTGTGTGACTTATTTCACTTAGAATCGCCGTACCTAAATCCACTCATCATGCTGCTACTAGCCTTATGACATTGATTTCATGGCTGAGTGATATTCCATTGTACATAAGGACCACAACTTCTTTATCCATTTTTCTCTTTCCTGGGATATTGAAGGTGGAATGAAGTGGAGGTCCTTGTCAACAGAGCAGCCCTAAACTTTGGGGTGCTTGTGTCTTGCTGATTTTTCATTTTCCCAATTTATACCCCCATGAGTGGAAGTGCCCTATGCTCTCTAAGCTGTGTTTTTTAGATGTTTCAGGACACACCGTACACTTCTCCAGAGTGGCTGTTGGCAATTTACATCCCGCCCATCAGTGTAGCAAGGCTCCCATTTCTCCATGGCCTGTCCTGCATTTCTGGTTTTGAGACTTTTTTCAGCATGGCCCTTTTGACCGATGGGTAGCGAGTCTTCTTTGTAGCGCTGATTTGCCTTTCCAGGTTGCTTGGTTGGCCAAAAAGGGCGTATGCGTTTTTTCCTGAATATATTCAGGAAAAAACGTATACGCCCTTTTTGGCCAAGGGCATCATTGTCAACGTTTTGCTGCTTTTCATGTGCTTTAAAGGCGATTCGAATCTACCTCCTGAAATCTGTTTCCTGCAATTCTGCCTTGATTTCAAATCCTCTCCTTTGCCTTCCCTCAATATATTTGTGGACGAGAGTTATCATTTATAACTCTGCATGTTTGTGAATTGCAGTGCCCTGAAGCTCCATTTTACAACTCGCTTTTTTGGAGCTGGTCTCAAAAGCGCAGGATGGCTTCAGGCCCTGTTCTGGTTCCGGGGGGGAGGATGAGCCTGTGGTTAATTCTTCTTCCTGATGGGAAAATAGAGTGACCTGTGCCTGTCCCAACACCAAGAGCTAGTCTCTCACTGGTTCCCCGTCTACCCGTTCATCCTCAGGACAAATTGCAACCTGTACGGAACAGGAGGTTAAAGGTGCTGATGCTCCAAGTAGGGAGATTATTAGTAAAGCGGCTGGAATGGCGAACCCGGGCACAAGGAGAAGAGAAATGAGGTGTGTTTTAGAAACCTTTCCCCATCACATGGTGTACCATCTTTTTGTTTTCTCATGCATGTTTTCGATGTAGGAAGATGCCCTTGAACCTGGAGATTTGCGACCCATGCGATGGGTACCACGCAGTATTACTTTAAAGGGTCTGCGTTTGCTCACCCAACCTCACCAAACCTCTCAGCCCCAAGAGTGTCCACCCTTATGTCTCATCCAGCTGTGGGTCTAGATATGGTCAATCCAGGTTGCATCACAGCCCCTGAACGCATTGTGTAAGAATTTCTCTCTCTTTTACTGTCTTTGTTTCATGGGTTTGTAAAAGTAATTTATTTTTATAATGGGGTTTAGCTGCTTTTCACTGCTGTGTTTATGCCGCTTTACACCCACTTGACACACTAAGAGAGAGATATCAATACATAGGTTTTAAGATTATTACTAGTCAGATATATTCTTGTGCGGTGAATAGGGCGTGTTGAGTCCAGTTCTCTGAGCAAGGAGTAGGTCTTGTCTATTACATATTGGGTTTATGGAACGGTATCTGAGCTAATTTGAAACCCTTGTTTTATGTATCACCCCACCTCACCTTTCCCGTTAAGCAGCCATAGTGTGTTTTCTGCATGTGTGACTCTGTTCTGTTTTGTAATTCAGTTCAAGTGTAACGGTTTTTACATTCCCTCTATAAGTGATACCTTATGAGAAGTGTCCTTTTCTGTGTGACTTATTTCACTTAGAATCGCCGTACCTAAATCCACTCATCATGCTGCTACTAGCCTTATGACATTGATTTCATGGCTGAGTGATATTCCATTGTACATAAGGACCACAACTTCTTTATCCATTTTTCTCTTTCCTGGGATATTGAAGGTGGAATGAAGTGGAGGTCCTTGTCAACAGAGCAGCCCTACACTTTGGGGTGCTTGTGTCTTGCTGATTTTTCATTTTCCCAATTTATACCCCCATGAGTGGAAGTGAAGTGACCTATTCTCTCTAAGCTGTGTTTTTTAGATGTTTCAGGACACACCGTACACTTCTCCAGAGTGGCTGTTGGCAATTTACATCCCGCCCATCAGTGTAGCAAGGCTCCAATTTCTCCATGGCCTGTCCTGCATTTCTGGTTTTGAGACTTTTTTCAGCATGGCCCTTTTGACCGATGGGTAGCGAGTCTTCTTTGTAGCGCTGATTTGCCTTTCCAGGTTGCTTGGTTGGCCAAAAAGGGCGTATGCGTTTTTTCCTGAATATATTCAGGAAAAAACGCATACGCCCTTTTTGGCCAAGGGCATCATTGTCAACGTTTTGCCGCTTTTCATGTGCTTTAAATGCGATTCGAATCTACCTCCTGAAATCTGTTTCCTGCAATTCTGCCTTGATTTCAAATCCTCTTCTATGCCTTCCCTCAATATATTTGTGGACGAGAGTTATCATTTATAACTCTGCAGGTTTGTGAATTGCAGTGCCCTGAAGCTCCATTTTACAACTTGCTTTTTTGGGAGCTGGCCGCAAAAGCGCAGGATGGCTTCAGGCCCTGTTCTGGTTCCGGGGGGCAGGCTGAGCCTGTGGTTAATTCTTCTTCCTGATGGGAAAATAGAGTGACCTGTGCCTGTCCCAACACCAAGAGCTAGTCTCTCACTGGTTCCCCGTCTACCCGTTCATCCTCAGGACAAATTGCAACCTGTATGGAACAGGAGGTTAAAGGTGCTGATGCTCCAAGTAGGGAGATTATTAGTAAAACGGCTGGAATGGCGAACCCGGGCACAAGGAGAAGAGAAATGAGGTGCGTTTTAGAAACCTTTCCCCATCACATGGTGTACCATCTTTTTGTTTTCTCATGCATGTTTTCTATGTAGGAAGATGCCCTTGAACCTGGAGATTTGCGACCCATGCGATGGGTACCACGCAGTATTACTTTAAAGGGTCTGCGTTTGCTCACCCAACCTCACCAAACCTCTCAGCCCCAAGAGTGTCCACCCTTATGTCTCATCCAGCTGTGGGTCTAGATATGGTCAATCCAGGTTGCATCACAGCCCCTGAACGCATTGTGTAAGAATTTCGCTCTCTTTCACTGTCTTTGTTTCATGGATTTTTCGAAGTAATTTATTTTTATAATGGGGTTTAGCTGCTTTTCACTGCTGTGTTTATGCCGCTTTACACCCACTTGACACACTAACAGAGAGATATCAATACATAGGTTTTAAGATTATTACTAGTCAGATATATTCTTGTGCAGTGAATAGGGCGTGTTGAGTCCAGTTCTCTGAGCAAGGAGTAGGTCTTGTCTATTACATATTGGGTTTATGGAACGGTATCTGAGCTAATTTGAAACCCTTGTTTTATGTATCACCCCACCTCACCTTTCCCGTTAAGCAGCCATAGTGTGTTTTCTGCATGTGTGACTCTGTTCTGTTTTGTAATTCAGTTCAAGTGTAATGGTTTTTACATTCCCTCTATAAGTGATACCTTATGAGAAGTGTCCTTTTCTGTGTGACTTATTTCACTTAGAATCGCCGTACCTAAATCCACTCATCATGCTGCTACTAGCCTTATGACATTGATTTCATGGCTGAGTGATATTCCATTGTACATAAGGACCACAACTTCTTTATCCATTTTTCTCTTTCCTGGGATATTGAAGGTGGAATGAAGTGGAGGTCCTTGTCAACAGAGCAGCCCTAAACTTTGGGGTGCTTGTGTCTTGCTGATTTTTCATTTTCCCAATTTATACCCCCATGAGTGGAAGTGCCCTATGCTCTCTAAGCTGTGTTTTTTAGATGTTTCAGGACACACCGTACACTTCTCCAGAGTGGCTGTTGGCAATTTACATCCCGCCCATCAGTGTAGCAAGGCTCCCATTTCTCCATGGCCTGTCCTGCATTTCTGGTTTTGAGACTTTTTTCAGCATGGCCCTTTTGACCGATGGGTAGCGAGTCTTCTTTGTAGCGCTGATTTGCCTTTCCAGGTTGCTTGGTTGGCCAAAAAGGGCGTATGCGTTTTTTCCTGAATATATTCAGGAAAAAACGCATACGCCCTTTTTGGCCAAGGGCATCATTGTCAACGTTTTGCTGCTTTTCATGTGCTTTAAAGGCGATTCGAATCTACCTCCTGAAATCTGTTTCCTGCAATTCTGCCTTGATTTCAAATCCTCTTCTTTGCCTTCCCTCAATATATTTGTGGACGAGAGTTATCATTTATAACTCTGCAGGTTTGTGAATTGCCGTGCCCTGAAGCTCCATTTTACAACTCGCTTTTTTGGGAGCTGGCCGCAAAAGCGCAGGATGGCTTCAGGCCCTGTTCTGGTTCCGGGGGGGAGGATGAGCCTGTGGTTAATTCTTCTTCCTGATGGGAAAATAGAGTGACCTGTGCCTGTCCCAACACCAAGAGCTAGTCTCTCACTGGTTCCCCGTCTACCCGTTCATCCTCAGGACAAATTGCAACCTGTACGGAACAGGAGGTTAAAGGTGCTGATGCTCCAAGTAGGGAGATTATTAGTAAAGCGGCTGGAATGGCGAACCCGGGCACAAGGAGAAGAGAAATGAGGTGTGTTTTAGAAACCTTTCCCCATCACATGGTGTACCATCTTTTTGTTTTCTCATGCATGTTTTCGATGTAGGAAGATGCCCTTGAACCTGGAGATTTGCGACCCATGCGATGGGTACCACGCAGTATTACTTTAAAGGGTCTGCGTTTGCTCACCCAACCTCACCAAACCTCTCAGCCCCAAGAGTGTCCACCCTTATGTCTCATCCAGCTGTGGGTCTAGATATGGTCAATCCAGGTTGCATCACAGCCCCTGAACGCATTGTGTAAGAATTTCTCTCTCTTTTACTGTCTTTGTTTCATGGGTTTGTAAAAGTAATTTATTTTTATAATGGGGTTTAGCTGCTTTTCACTGCTGTGTTTATGCCGCTTTACACCCACTTGACACACTAAGAGAGAGATATCAATACATAGGTTTTAAGATTATTACTAGTCAGATATATTCTTGTGCGGTGAATAGGGCGTGTTGAGTCCAGTTCTCTGAGCAAGGAGTAGGTCTTGTCTATTACATATTGGGTTTATGGAACGGTATCTGAGCTAATTTGAAACCCTTGTTTTATGTATCACCCCACCTCACCTTTCCCGTTAAGCAGCCATAGTGTGTTTTCTGCATGTGTGACTCTGTTCTGTTTTGTAATTCAGTTCAAGTGTAACGGTTTTTACATTCCCTCTATAAGTGATACCTTATGAGAAGTGTCCTTTTCTGTGTGACTTATTTCACTTAGAATCGCCGTACCTAAATCCACTCATCATGCTGCTACTAGCCTTATGACATTGATTTCATGGCTGAGTGATATTCCATTGTACATAAGGACCACAACTTCTTTATCCATTTTTCTCTTTCCTGGGATATTGAAGGTGGAATGAAGTGGAGGTCCTTGTCAACAGAGCAGCCCTAAACTTTGGGGTGCTTGTGTCTTGCTGATTTTTCATTTTCCCAATTTATACCCCCATGAGTGGAAGTGCCCTATGCTCTCTAAGCTGTGTTTTTTAGATGTTTCAGGACACACCGTACACTTCTCCAGAGTGGCTGTTGGCAATTTACATCCCGCCCATCAGTGTAGCAAGGCTCCCATTTCTCCATGGCCTGTCCTGCATTTCTGGTTTTGAGACTTTTTTCAGCATGGCCCTTTTGACCGATGGGTAGCGAGTCTTCTTTGTAGCGCTGATTTGCCTTTCCAGGTTGCTTGGTTGGCCAAAAAGGGCGTATGCGTTTTTTCCTGAATATATTCAGGAAAAAACGCATACGCCCTTTTTGGCCAAGGGCATCATTGTCAACGTTTTGCCGCTTTTCATGTGCTTTAAAGGCGATTCGAATCTACCTCCTGAAATCTGTTTCCTGCAATTCTGCCTTGATTTCAAATCCTTTTCTTTGCCTTCCCTCAATATATTTGTGGACGAGAGTTATCATTTATAACTCTGCAGGTTTGTGAATTGCAGTGCCCTGAAGCTCCATTTTACAACTCGCTTTTTTGGGAGCTGGCCGCAAAAGCGCAGGATGGCTTCAGGCCCTGTTCTGGTTCCGGGGGGGAGGATGAGCCTGTGGTTAATTCTTCTTCCTGATGGGAAAATAGAGTGACCTGTGCCTGTCCCAACACCAAGAGCTAGTCTCTCACTGGTTCCCCGTCTACCCGTTCATCCTCAGGACAAATTGCAACCTGTATGGAACAGGAGGTTAAAGGTGCTGATGCTCCAAGTAGGGAGATTATTAGTAAAGCGGCTGGAATGGCGAACCCGGGCACAAGGAGAAGAGAAATGAGGTGCGTTTTAGAAACCTTTCCCCATCACATGGTGTACCATCTTTTTGTTTTCTCATGCATGTTTTCGATGTAGGAAGATGCCCTTGAACCTGGAGATTTGCGACCCATGCGATGGGTACCACGCAGTATTACTTTAAAGGGTCTGCGTTTGCTCACCCAACCTCACCAAACCTCTCAGCCCCAAGAGTGTCCACCCTTATGTCTCATCCAGCTGTGGGTCTAGATATGGTCAATCCAGGTTGCATCACAGCCCCTGAACGCATTGTGTAAGAATTTCGCTCTTTTTCACTGTCTTTGTTTCATGGATTTTTCGAAGTAATTTATTTTTATAATGGGGTTTAGCTGCTTTTCACTGCTGTGTTTATGCCGCTTTACACCCACTTGACACACTAACAGAGAGATATCAATACATAGGTTTTAAGATTATTACTAGTCAGATATATTCTTGTGCGGTGAATAGGGCGTGTTGAGTCCAGTTCTCTGAGCAAGGAGTAGGTCTTGTCTATTACATATTGGGTTTATGGAACGGTATCTGAGCTAATTTGAAACCCTTGTTTTATGTATCACCCCACCTCACCTTTCCCGTTAAGCAGCCATAGTGTGATTTCTGCATGTGTGACTCTGTTCTGTTTTGTAATTCAGTTCAAGTGTAACGGTTTTTACATTCCCTCTATAAGTGATACCTTATGAGAAGTGTCCTTTTCTGTGTGACTTATTTCACTTAGAATCGTCGTACCTAAATCCACTCATCATGCTGCTACTAGCCTTATGACATTGATTTCATGGCTGAGTGATATTCCATTGTACATAAGGACCACAACTTCTTTATCCATTTTTCTCTTTCCTGGGATATTGAAGGTGGAATGAAGTGGAGGTCCTTGTCAACAGAGCAGCCCTAAACTTTGGGGTGCTTGTGTCTTGCTGATTTTTCATTTTCCCAATTTATACCCCCATGAGTGGAAGTGCCCTATGCTCTCTAAGCTGTGTTTTTTAGATGTTTCAGGACACACCGTACACTTCTCCAGAGTGGCTGTTGGCAATTTACATCCCGCCCATCAGTGTAGCAAGGCTCCCATTTCTCCATGGCCTGTCCTGCATTTCTGGTTTTGAGACTTTTTTCAGCATGGCCCTTTTGACCGATGGGTAGCGAGTCTTCTTTGTAGCGCTGATTTGCCTTTCCAGGTTGCTTGGTTGGCCAAAAAGGGCGTATGCGTTTTTTCCTGAATATATTCAGGAAAAAACGCATACGCCCTTTTTGGCCAAGGGCATCATTGTCAACGTTTTGCTGCTTTTCATGTGCTTTAAAGGCGATTCGAATCTACCTCCTGAAATCTGTTTCCTGCAATTCTGCCTTGATTTCAAATCCTCTTCTTTGCCTTCCCTCAATATATTTGTGGACGAGAGTTATCATTTATAACTCTGCAGGTTTGTGAATTGCCGTGCCCTGAAGCTCCATTTTACAACTCGCTTTTTTGGGAGCTGGCCGCAAAAGCGCAGGATGGCTTCAGGCCCTGTTCTGGTTCCGGGGGGGAGGATGAGCCTGTGGTTAATTCTTCTTCCTGATGGGAAAATAGAGTGACCTGTGCCTGTCCCAACACCAAGAGCTAGTCTCTCACTGGTTCCCCGTCTACCCGTTCATCCTCAGGACAAATTGCAACCTGTACGGAACAGGAGGTTAAAGGTGCTGATGCTCCAAGTAGGGAGATTATTAGTAAAGCGGCTGGAATGGCGAACCCGGGCACAAGGAGAAGAGAAATGAGGTGTGTTTTAGAAACCTTTCCCCATCACATGGTGTACCATCTTTTTGTTTTCTCATGCATGTTTTCGATGTAGGAAGATGCCCTTGAACCTGGAGATTTGCGACCCATGCGATGGGTACCACGCAGTATTACTTTAAAGGGTCTGCGTTTGCTCACCCAACCTCACCAAACCTCTCAGCCCCAAGAGTGTCCACCCTTATGTCTCATCCAGCTGTGGGTCTAGATATGGTCAATCCAGGTTGCATCACAGCCCCTGAACGCATTGTGTAAGAATTTCTCTCTCTTTTACTGTCTTTGTTTCATGGGTTTGTAAAAGTAATTTATTTTTATAATGGGGTTTAGCTGCTTTTCACTGCTGTGTTTATGCCGCTTTACACCCACTTGACACACTAAGAGAGAGATATCAATACATAGGTTTTAAGATTATTACTAGTCAGATATATTCTTGTGCGGTGAATAGGGCGTGTTGAGTCCAGTTCTCTGAGCAAGGAGTAGGTCTTGTCTATTACATATTGGGTTTATGGAACGGTATCTGAGCTAATTTGAAACCCTTGTTTTATGTATCACCCCACCTCACCTTTCCCGTTAAGCAGCCATAGTGTGTTTTCTGCATGTGTGACTCTGTTCTGTTTTGTAATTCAGTTCAAGTGTAACGGTTTTTACATTCCCTCTATAAGTGATACCTTATGAGAAGTGTCCTTTTCTGTGTGACTTATTTCACTTAGAATCGCCGTACCTAAATCCACTCATCATGCTGCTACTAGCCTTATGACATTGATTTCATGGCTGAGTGATATTCCATTGTACATAAGGACCACAACTTCTTTATCCATTTTTCTCTTTCCTGGGATATTGAAGGTGGAATGAAGTGGAGGTCCTTGTCAACAGAGCAGCCCTAAACTTTGGGGTGCTTGTGTCTTGCTGATTTTTCATTTTCCCAATTTATACCCCCATGAGTGGAAGTGCCCTATGCTCTCTAAGCTGTGTTTTTTAGATGTTTCAGGACACACCGTACACTTCTCCAGAGTGGCTGTTGGCAATTTACATCCCGCCCATCAGTGTAGCAAGGCTCCCATTTCTCCATGGCCTGTCCTGCATTTCTGGTTTTGAGACTTTTTTCAGCATGGCCCTTTTGACCGATGGGTAGCGAGTCTTCTTTGTAGCGCTGATTTGCCTTTCCAGGTTGCTTGGTTGGCCAAAAAGGGCGTATGCGTTTTTTCCTGAATATATTCAGGAAAAAACGCATACGCCCTTTTTGGCCAAGGGCATCATTGTCAACGTTTTGCCGCTTTTCATGTGCTTTAAAGGCGATTCGAATCTACCTCCTGAAATCTGTTTCCTGCAATTCTGCCTTGATTTCAAATCCTCTTCTTTGCCTTCCCTCAATATATTTGTGGACGAGAGTTATCATTTATAACTCTGCAGGTTTGTGAATTGCAGTGCCCTGAAGCTCCATTTTACAACTCGCTTTTTTGGGAGCTGGCCGCAAAAGCGCAGGATGGCTTCAGGCCCTGTTCTGGTTCCGGGGGGGAGGATGAGCCTGTGGTTAATTCTTCCTGATGGGAAAATAGAGTGACCTGTGCCTGTCCCAACACCAAGAGCTAGTCTCTCACTGGTTCCCCGTCTACCCGTTCATTCTCAGGACAAATTGCAACCTGTATGGAACAGGAGGTTAAAGGTGCTGATGCTCCAAGTAGGGAGATTATTAGTAAAGCGGCTGGAATGGCGAACCCGGGCACAAGGAGAAGAGAAATGAGGTGCGTTTTAGAAACCTTTCCCCATCACATGGTGTACCATCTTTTTGTTTTCTCATGCATGTTTTCGATGTAGGAAGATGCCCTTGAACCTGGAGATTTGCGACCCATGCGATGGGTACCACGCAGTATTACTTTAAAGGGTCTGCGTTTGCTCACCCAACCTCACCAAACCTCTCAGCCCCAAGAGTGTCCACCCTTATGTCTCATCCAGCTGTGGGTCTAGATATGGTCAATCCAGGTTGCATCACAGCCCCTGAACGCATTGTGTAAGAATTTCTCTCTCTTTTACTGTCTTTGTTTCATGGGTTTGTAAAAGTAATTTATTTTTATAATGGGGTTTAGCTGCTTTTCACTGCTGTGTTTATGCCGCTTTACACCCACTTGACACACTAAGAGAGAGATATCAATACATAGGTTTTAAGATTATTACTAGTCAGATATATTCTTGTGCGGTGAATAGGGCGTGTTGAGTCCAGTTCTCTGAGCAAGGAGTAGGTCTTGTCTATTACATATTGGGTTTATGGAACGGTATCTGAGCTAATTTGAAACCCTTGTTTTATGTATCACCCCACCTCACCTTTCCCGTTAAGCAGCCATAGTGTGTTTTCTGCATGTGTGACTCTGTTCTGTTTTGTAATTCAGTTCAAGTGTAACGGTTTTTACATTCCCTCTATAAGTGATACCTTATGAGAAGTGTCCTTTTCTGTGTGACTTATTTCACTTAGAATCGCCGTACCTAAATCCACTCATCATGCTGCTACTAGCCTTATGACATTGATTTCATGGCTGAGTGATATTCCATTGTACATAAGGACCACAACTTCTTTATCCATTTTTCTCTTTCCTGGGATATTGAAGGTGGAATGAAGTGGAGGTCCTTGTCAACAGAGCAGCCCTAAACTTTGGGGTGCTTGTGTCTTGCTGATTTTTCATTTTCCCAATTTATACCCCCATGAGTGGAAGTGCCCTATGCTCTCTAAGCTGTGTTTTTTAGATGTTTCAGGACACACCGTACACTTCTCCAGAGTGGCTGTTGGCAATTTACATCCCGCCCATCAGTGTAGCAAGGCTCCCATTTCTCCATGGCCTGTCCTGCATTTCTGGTTTTGAGACTTTTTTCAGCATGGCCCTTTTGACCGATGGGTAGCAAGTCTTCTTTGTAGCGCTGATTTGCCTTTCCAGGTTGCTTGGTTGGCCAAAAAGGGCGTATGCGTTTTTTCCTGAATATATTCAGGAAAAAACGCATACGCCCTTTTTGGCCAAGGGCATCATTGTCAACGTTTTGCCGCTTTTCATGTGCTTTAAAGGCGATTCGAATCTACCTCCTGAAATCTGTTTCCTGCAATTCTGCCTTGATTTCAAATCCTCTTCTTTGCCTTCCCTCAATATATTTGTGGACGAGAGTTATCATTTATAACTCTGCAGGTTTGTGAATTGCAGTGCCCTGAAGCTCCATTTTACAACTCGCTTTTTTTGGGAGCTGGCCGCAAAAGCGCAGGATGGCTTCAGGCCCTGTTCTGGTTCCGGGGGGGAGGATGAGCCTGTGGTTAATTCTTCTTCCTGATGGGAAAATAGAGTGACCTGTGCCTGTCCCAACACCAAGAGCTAGTCTCTCACTGGTTCCCCGTCTACCCGTTCATCCTCAGGACAAATTGCAACCTGTACGGAACAGGAGGTTAAAGGTGCTGATGCTCCAAGTAGGGAGATTTTTAGTAAAGCGGCTGGAATGGCGAACCCGGGCACAAGGAGAAGAGAAATGAGGTGCGTTTTAGAACCTTTCCCCATCACATGGTGTACCATCTTTTTGTTTTCTCATGCATGTTTTCGATGTAGGAAGATGCCCTTGAACCTGGAGATTTGCGACCCATGCGATGGGTACCACGCAGTATTACTTTAAAGGGTCTGCGTTTGCTCACCCAACCTCACCAAACCTCTCAGCCCCAAGAGTGTCCACCCTTATGTCTCATCCAGCTGTGGGTCTAGATATGGTCAATCCAGGTTGCATCACAGCCCCTGAACGCATTGTGTAAGAATTTCGCTCTCTTTCACTGTCTTTGTTTCATGGATTTTTCGAAGTAATTTATTTTTATAATGGGGTTTAGCTGCTTTTTTCACTGCTGTGTTTATGCCGCTTTACACCCACTTGACACACTAACAGAGAGATATCAATACATAGGTTTTAAGATTATTACTAGTCAGATATATTCTTGTGCGGGTGAATAGGGCGTGTTGAGTCCAGTTCTCTGAGCAAGGAGTAGGTCTTGTCTATTACATATTGGGTTTATGGAACGGTATCTGAGCTAATTTGAAACCCTTGTTTTATGTATCACCCCACCTCACCTTTCCGTTAAGCAGCCATAGTGTGATTTCTGCATGTGTGACTCTGTTCTGTTTTGTAATTCAGTTCAAGTGTAACGGTTTTTACATTCCCTCTATAAGTGATACCTTATGAGAAGTGTCCTTTTCTGTGTGACTTATTTCACTTAGAATCGTCGTACCTAAATCCACTCATCTGCTGCTACTAGCCTTATGACATTGATTTCATGGCTGAGTGATATTCCATTGTACATAAGGACCAAAACTTCTTTATCCATTTTTCTCTTTCCTGGATATTGAAGGTGGAATGAAGTGGAGGTCCTTGTCAACAGAGCAGCCTAAACTTTGGGGTGCTTGTGTCCTTGCTGATTTTTCATTTTCCCAATTTATACCCCCATGAGTGGAAGTGCCCTATGCTCTCTAAGCTGTGTTTTTAGATGTTTCAGGACACACCGTACACTTCTCCAGAGTGGCTGTTGGCAATTTACATCCCGCCCATCAGTGTAGCAAGGCTCCCATTTCTCCATGGCCTGTCCTGCATTTCTGGTTTTGAGACTTTTTTCAGCATGGCCCTTTTGACCGATGGGTAGCGAGTCTTCTTTGTAGCGCTGATTTGCCTTTCCAGGTTGCTTGGTTGGCCAAAAAGGGCGTATGCGTTTTTTCCTGAATATATTCAGGAAAAAACGCATACGCCCTTTTTGGCCAAGGGCATCATTGTCAACGTTTTGCTGCTTTTCATGTGCTTTAAAGGCGATTCGAATCTACCTCCTGAAATCTGTTTCCTGCAATTCTGCCTTGATTTCAAATCCTCTTCTTTGCCTTCCCTCAATATATTTGTGGACGAGAGTTATCATTTATAACTCTGCAGGTTTGTGAATTGCCGTGCCCTGAAGCTCCATTTTACAACTCGCTTTTTTGGGAGCTGGCCGCAAAAGCGCAGGATGGCTTCAGGCCCTGTTCTGGTTCCGGGGGGGAGGATGAGCCTGTGGTTAATTCTTCTTCCTGATGGGAAAATAGAGTGACCTGTGCCTGTCCCAACACCAAGAGCTAGTCTCTCACTGGTTCCCCGTCTACCCGTTCATCCTCAGGACAAATTGCAACCTGTACGGAACAGGAGGTTAAAGGTGCTGATGCTCCAAGTAGGGAGATTATTAGTAAAGCGGCTGGAATGGCGAACCCGGGCACAAGGAGAAGAGAAATGAGGTGTGTTTTAGAAACCTTTCCCCATCACATGGTGTACCATCTTTTTGTTTTCTCATGCATGTTTTCGATGTAGGAAGATGCCCTTGAACCTGGAGATTTGCGACCCATGCGATGGGTACCACGCAGTATTACTTTAAAGGGTCTGCGTTTGCTCACCCAACCTCACCAAACCTCTCAGCCCCAAGAGTGTCCACCCTTATGTCTCATCCAGCTGTGGGTCTAGATATGGTCAATCCAGGTTGCATCACAGCCCCTGAACGCATTGTGTAAGAATTTCTCTCTCTTTTACTGTCTTTGTTTCATGGGTTTGTAAAAGTAATTTATTTTTATAATGGGGTTTAGCTGCTTTTCACTGCTGTGTTTATGCCGCTTTACACCCACTTGACACACTAAGAGAGAGATATCAATACATAGGTTTTAAGATTATTACTAGTCAGATATATTCTTGTGCGGTGAATAGGGCGTGTTGAGTCCAGTTCTCTGAGCAAGGAGTAGGTCTTGTCTATTACATATTGGGTTTATGGAACGGTATCTGAGCTAATTTGAAACCCTTGTTTTATGTATCACCCCACCTCACCTTTCCCGTTAAGCAGCCATAGTGTGTTTTCTGCATGTGTGACTCTGTTCTGTTTTGTAATTCAGTTCAAGTGTAACGGTTTTTACATTCCCTCTATAAGTGATACCTTATGAGAAGTGTCCTTTTCTGTGTGACTTATTTCACTTAGAATCGCCGTACCTAAATCCACTCATCATGCTGCTACTAGCCTTATGACATTGATTTCATGGCTGAGTGATATTCCATTGTACATAAGGACCACAACTTCTTTATCCATTTTTCTCTTTCCTGGGATATTGAAGGTGGAATGAAGTGGAGGTCCTTGTCAACAGAGCAGCCCTAAACTTTGGGGTGCTTGTGTCTTGCTGATTTTTCATTTTCCCAATTTATACCCCCATGAGTGGAAGTGCCCTATGCTCTCTAAGCTGTGTTTTTTAGATGTTTCAGGACACACCGTACACTTCTCCAGAGTGGCTGTTGGCAATTTACATCCCGCCCATCAGTGTAGCAAGGCTCCCATTTCTCCATGGCCTGTCCTGCATTTCTGGTTTTGAGACTTTTTTCAGCATGGCCCTTTTGACCGATGGGTAGCGAGTCTTCTTTGTAGCGCTGATTTGCCTTTCCAGGTTGCTTGGTTGGCCAAAAAGGGCGTATGCGTTTTTTCCTGAATATATTCAGGAAAAAACGCATACGCCCTTTTTGGCCAAGGGCATCATTGTCAACGTTTTGCCGCTTTTCATGTGCTTTAAAGGCGATTCGAATCTACCTCCTGAAATCTGTTTCCTGCAATTCTGCCTTGATTTCAAATCCTCTTCTTTGCCTTCCCTCAATATATTTGTGGACGAGAGTTATCATTTATAACTCTGCAGGTTTGTGAATTGCAGTGCCCTGAAGCTCCATTTTACAACTCGCTTTTTTGGGAGCTGGCCGCAAAAGCGCAGGATGGCTTCAGGCCCTGTTCTGGTTCCGGGGGGGAGGATGAGCCTGTGGTTAATTCTTCCTGATGGGAAAATAGAGTGACCTGTGCCTGTCCCAACACCAAGAGCTAGTCTCTCACTGGTTCCCCGTCTACCCGTTCATTCTCAGGACAAATTGCAACCTGTATGGAACAGGAGGTTAAAGGTGCTGATGCTCCAAGTAGGGAGATTATTAGTAAAGCGGCTGGAATGGCGAACCCGGGCACAAGGAGAAGAGAAATGAGGTGCGTTTTAGAAACCTTTCCCCATCACATGGTGTACCATCTTTTTGTTTTCTCATGCATGTTTTCGATGTAGGAAGATGCCCTTGAACCTGGAGATTTGCGACCCATGCGATGGGTACCACGCAGTATTACTTTAAAGGGTCTGCGTTTGCTCACCCAACCTCACCAAACCTCTCAGCCCCAAGAGTGTCCACCCTTATGTCTCATCCAGCTGTGGGTCTAGATATGGTCAATCCAGGTTGCATCACAGCCCCTGAACGCATTGTGTAAGAATTTCTCTCTCTTTTACTGTCTTTGTTTCATGGGTTTGTAAAAGTAATTTATTTTTATAATGGGGTTTAGCTGCTTTTCACTGCTGTGTTTATGCCGCTTTACACCCACTTGACACACTAAGAGAGAGATATCAATACATAGGTTTTAAGATTATTACTAGTCAGATATATTCTTGTGCGGTGAATAGGGCGTGTTGAGTCCAGTTCTCTGAGCAAGGAGTAGGTCTTGTCTATTACATATTGGGTTTATGGAACGGTATCTGAGCTAATTTGAAACCCTTGTTTTATGTATCACCCCACCTCACCTTTCCCGTTAAGCAGCCATAGTGTGTTTTCTGCATGTGTGACTCTGTTCTGTTTTGTAATTCAGTTCAAGTGTAACGGTTTTTACATTCCCTCTATAAGTGATACCTTATGAGAAGTGTCCTTTTCTGTGTGACTTATTTCACTTAGAATCGCCGTACCTAAATCCACTCATCATGCTGCTACTAGCCTTATGACATTGATTTCATGGCTGAGTGATATTCCATTGTACATAAGGACCACAACTTCTTTATCCATTTTTCTCTTTCCTGGGATATTGAAGGTGGAATGAAGTGGAGGTCCTTGTCAACAGAGCAGCCCTAAACTTTGGGGTGCTTGTGTCTTGCTGATTTTTCATTTTCCCAATTTATACCCCCATGAGTGGAAGTGCCCTATGCTCTCTAAGCTGTGTTTTTTAGATGTTTCAGGACACACCGTACACTTCTCCAGAGTGGCTGTTGGCAATTTACATCCCGCCCATCAGTGTAGCAAGGCTCCCATTTCTCCATGGCCTGTCCTGCATTTCTGGTTTTGAGACTTTTTTCAGCATGGCCCTTTTGACCGATGGGTAGCAAGTCTTCTTTGTAGCGCTGATTTGCCTTTCCAGGTTGCTTGGTTGGCCAAAAAGGGCGTATGCGTTTTTTCCTGAATATATTCAGGAAAAAACGCATACGCCCTTTTTGGCCAAGGGCATCATTGTCAACGTTTTGCCGCTTTTCATGTGCTTTAAAGGCGATTCGAATCTACCTCCTGAAATCTGTTTCCTGCAATTCTGCCTTGATTTCAAATCCTCTTCTTTGCCTTCCCTCAATATATTTGTGGACGAGAGTTATCATTTATAACTCTGCAGGTTTGTGAATTGCAGTGCCCTGAAGCTCCATTTTACAACTCGCTTTTTTGGGAGCTGGCCGCAAAAGCGCAGGATGGCTTCAGGCCCTGTTCTGGTTCCGGGGGGGAGGATGAGCCTGTGGTTAATTCTTCTTCCTGATGGGAAAATAGAGTGACCTGTGCCTGTCCCAACACCAAGAGCTAGTCTCTCACTGGTTCCCCGTCTACCCGTTCATCCTCAGGACAAATTGCAACCTGTACGGAACAGGAGGTTAAAGGTGCTGATGCTCCAAGTAGGGAGATTGTTAGTAAAGCGGCTGGAATGGCGAACCCGGGCACAAGGAGAAGAGAAATGAGGTGCGTTTTAGAAACCTTTCCCCATCACATGGTGTACCATCGTTTTGTTTTCTCATGCATGTTTTCGATGTAGGAAGATGCCCTTGAACCTGGAGATTTGCGACCCATGCGATGGGTACCACGCAGTATTACTTTAAAGGGTCTGCGTTTGCTCACCCAACCTCACCAAACCTCTCAGCCCCAAGAGTGTCCACCCTTATGTCTCATCCAGCTGTGGGTCTAGATATGGTCAATCCAGGTTGCATCACAGCCCCTGAACGCATTGTGTAAGAATTTCGCTCTCTTTCACTGTCTTTGTTTCATGGATTTTTCGAAGTAATTTATTTTTATAATGGGGTTTACCTGCTTTTCACTGCTGTGTTTATGCCGCTTTACACCCACTTGACACACTAACAGAGAGATATCAATACATAGGTTTTAAGATTATTACTAGTCAGATATATTCTTGTGCGGTGAATAGGGCGTGTTGAGTCCAGTTCTCTGAGCAAGGAGTAGGTCTTGTCTATTACATATTGGGTTTATGGAACGGTATCTGAGCTAATTTGAAACCCTTGTTTTATGTATCACCCCACCTCACCTTTCCCGTTAAGCAGCCATAGTGTGTTTTCTGCATGTGTGACTCTGTTCTGTTTTGTAATTCAGTTCAAGTGTAACGGTTTTTACATTCCCTCTATAAGTGATACCTTATGAGAAGTGTCCTTTTCTGTGTGACTTATTTCACTTAGAATCGCCGTACCTAAATCCACTCATCATGCTGCTACTAGCCTTATGACATTGATTTCATGGCTGAGTGATATTCCATTGTACATAAGGACCACAACTTCTTTATCCATTTTTCTCTTTCCTGGGATATTGAAGGTGGAATGAAGTGGAGGTCCTTCTCAACAGAGCAGCCCTAAACTTTGGGGTGCTTGTGTCTTGCTGATTTTTCATTTTCCCAATTTATACCCCCATGAGTGGAAGTGCCCTATGCTCTCTACGCTGTGTTTTTTAGATGTTTCAGGACACACCGTACACTTCTCCAGAGGGGCTGTTGGCAATTTACATCCCGCCCATCAGTGTAGCAAGGCTCCCATTTCTCCATGGCCTGTCCTGCATTTCTGGTTTTGAGACGTTTTTCAGCATGGCCCTTTTGACCGATGGGTAGCGAGTCTTCTTTGTAGCGCTGATTTGCCTTTCCAGGTTGCTTGGTTGGCCAAAAAGGGCGTATGCGTTTTTTTCTGAATATATTCAGGAAAAAACGCATACGCCCTTTTTGGCCAAGGGCATCATTGTCAACGTTTTGCTGCTTTTCATGTGCTTTAAAGGCGATTCGAATCTACCTCCTGAAATCTGTTTCCTGCAATTCTGCCTTGATTTCAAATCCTCTTCTTTGCCTTCCCTCAATATATTTGTGGACGAGAGTTATCATTTATAACTCTGCAGGTTTGTGAATTGCAGTGCCCTGAAGCTCCATTTTACAACTCGCTTTTTTGGGAGCTGGCCGCAAAAGCGCAGGATGGCTTCAGGCCCTGTTCTGGTTCCGGGGGGGAGGATGAGCCTGTGGTTAATTCTTCTTCCTGATGGGAAAATAGAGTGACCTGTGCCTGTCCCAACACCAAGAGCTAGTCTCTCACTGGTTCCCCGTCTACCCGTTCATCCTCAGGACAAATTGCAACCTGTACGGAACAGGAGGTTAAAGGTGCTGATGCTCCAAGTAGGGAGATTATTAGTAAAGCGGCTGGAATGGCGAACCCGGGCACAAGGAGAAGAGAAATGAGGTGTGTTTTAGAAACCTTTCCCCATCACATGGTGTACCATCTTTTTGTTTTCTCATGCATGTTTTCGATGTAGGAAGATGCCCTTGAACCTGGAGATTTGCGACCCATGCGATGGGTACCACGCAGTATTACTTTAAAGGGTCTGCGTTTGCTCACCCAACCTCACCAAACCTCTCAGCCCCAAGAGTGTCCACCCTTATGTCTCATCCAGCTGTGGGTCTAGATATGGTCAATCCAGGTTGCATCACAGCCCCTGAACGCATTGTGTAAGAATTTCTCTCTCTTTTACTGTCTTTGTTTCATGGGTTTGTAAAAGTAATTTATTTTTATAATGGGGTTTAGCTGCTTTTCACTGCTGTGTTTATGCCGCTTTACACCCACTTGACACACTAAGAGAGAGATATCAATACATAGGTTTTAAGATTATTACTAGTCAGATATATTCTTGTGCGGTGAATAGGGCGTGTTGAGTCCAGTTCTCTGAGCAAGGAGTAGGTCTTGTCTATTACATATTGGGTTTATGGAACGGTATCTGAGCTAATTTGAAACCCTTGTTTTATGTATCACCCCACCTCACCTTTCCCGTTAAGCAGCCATAGTGTGTTTTCTGCATGTGTGACTCTGTTCTGTTTTGTAATTCAGTTCAAGTGTAACGGTTTTTACATTCCCTCTATAAGTGATACCTTATGAGAAGTGTCCTTTTCTGTGTGACTTATTTCACTTAGAATCGCCGTACCTAAATCCACTCATCATGCTGCTACTAGCCTTATGACATTGATTTCATGGCTGAGTGATATTCCATTGTACATAAGGACCACAACTTCTTTATCCATTTTTCTCTTTCCTGGGATATTGAAGGTGGAATGAAGTGGAGGTCCTTGTCAACAGAGCAGCCCTAAACTTTGGGGTGCTTGTGTCTTGCTGATTTTTCATTTTCCCAATTTATACCCCCATGAGTGGAAGTGCCCTATGCTCTCTAAGCTGTGTTTTTTAGATGTTTCAGGACACACCGTACACTTCTCCAGAGTGGCTGTTGGCAATTTACATCCCGCCCATCAGTGTAGCAAGGCTCCCATTTCTCCATGGCCTGTCCTGCATTTCTGGTTTTGAGACTTTTTTCAGCATGGCCCTTTTGACCGATGGGTAGCGAGTCTTCTTTGTAGCGCTGATTTGCCTTTCCAGGTTGCTTGGTTGGCCAAAAAGGGCGTATGCGTTTTTTCCTGAATATATTCAGGAAAAAACGCATACGCCCTTTTTGGCCAAGGGCATCATTGTCAACGTTTTGCCGCTTTTCATGTGCTTTCAAGGCGATTCGAATCTACCTCCTGAAATCTGTTTCCTGCAATTCTGCCTTGATTTCAAATCCTCTTCTTTGCCTTCCCTCAATATATTTGTGGACGAGAGTTATCATTTATAACTCTGCAGGTTTGTGAATTGCAGTGCCCTGAAGCTCCATTTTACAACTCGCTTTTTTGGGAGCTGGCCGCAAAAGCGCAGGATGGCTTCAGGCCCTGTTCTGGTTCCGGGGGGGAGGATGAGCCTGTGGTTAATTCTTCTTCCTGATGGGAAAATAGAGTGACCTGTGCCTGTCCCAACACCAAGAGCTAGTCTCTCACTGGTTCCCCGTCTACCCGTTCATCCTCAGGACAAATTGCAACCTGTACGGAACAGGAGGTTAAAGGTGCTGATGCTCCAAGTAGGGAGATTGTTAGTAAAGCGGCTGGAATGGCGAACCCGGGCACAAGGAGAAGAGAAATGAGGTGCGTTTTAGAAACCTTTCCCCATCACATGGTGTACCATCGTTTTGTTTTCTCATGCATGTTTTCGATGTAGGAAGATGCCCTTGAACCTGGAGATTTGCGACCCATGCGATGGGTACCACGCAGTATTACTTTAAAGGGTCTGCGTTTGCTCACCCAACCTCACCAAACCTCTCAGCCCCAAGAGTGTCCACCCTTATGTCTCATCCAGCTGTGGGTCTAGATATGGTCAATCCAGGTTGCATCACAGCCCCTGAACGCATTGTGTAAGAATTTCTCTCTCTTTTACTGTCTTTGTTTCATGGGTTTGTAAAAGTAATTTATTTTTATAATGGGGTTTAGCTGCTTTTCACTGCTGTGTTTATGCCGCTTTACACCCACTTGACACACTAAGAGAGAGATATCAATACATAGGTTTTAAGATTATTACTAGTCAGATATATTCTTGTGCGGTGAATAGGGCGTGTTGAGTCCAGTTCTCTGAGCAAGGAGTAGGTCTTGTCTATTACATATTGGGTTTATGGAACGGTATCTGAGCTAATTTGAAACCCTTGTTTTATGTATCACCCCACCTCACCTTTCCCGTTAAGCAGCCATAGTGTGTTTTCTGCATGTGTGACTCTGTTCTGTTTTGTAATTCAGTTCAAGTGTAACGGTTTTTACATTCCCTCTATAAGTGATACCTTATGAGAAGTGTCCTTTTCTGTGTGACTTATTTCACTTAGAATCGCCGTACCTAAATCCACTCATCATGCTGCTACTAGCCTTATGACATTGATTTCATGGCTGAGTGATACTCCATTGTACAGAAGGACCACAACTTCTTTATCCATTTTTCTCTTTCCTGGGATATTGAAGGTGGAATGAAGTGGAGGTCCTTGTCAACAGAGCAGCCCTAAACTTTGGGGTGCTTGTGTCTTGCTGATTTTTCATTTTCCCAATTTATACCCCCATGAGTGGAAGTGCCCTATGCTCTCTAAGCTGTGTTTTTTAGATGTTTCAGGACACACCGTACACTTCTCCAGAGTGGCTGTTGGCAATTTACATCCCGCCCATCAGTGTAGCAAGGCTCCCATTTCTCCATGGCCTGTCCTGCATTTCTGGTTTTGAGACTTTTTTCAGCATGGCCCTTTTGACCGATGGGTAGCGAGTCTTCTTTGTAGCGCTGATTTGCCTTTCCAGGTTGCTTGGTTGGCCAAAAAGGGCGTATGCGTTTTTTCCTGAATATATTCAGGAAAAAACGCATACGCCCTTTTTGGCCAAGGGCATCATTGTCAACGTTTTGCCGCTTTTCATGTGCTTTCAAGGCGATTCGAATCTACCTCCTGAAATCTGTTTCCTGCAATTCTGCCTTGATTTCAAATCCTCTTCTTTGCCTTCCCTCAATATATTTGTGGACGAGAGTTATCATTTATAACTCTGCAGGTTTGTGAATTGCAGTGCCCTGAAGCTCCATTTTACAACTCGCTTTTTTGGGAGCTGGCCGCAAAAGCGCAGGATGGCTTCAGGCCCTGTTCTGGTTCCGGGGGGGAGGATGAGCCTGTGGTTAATTCTTCTTCCTGATGGGAAAATAGAGTGACCTGTGCCTGTCCCAACACCAAGAGCTAGTCTCTCACTGGTTCCCCGTCTACCCGTTCATCCTCAGGACAAATTGCAACCTGTACGGAACAGGAGGTTAAAGGTGCTGATGCTCCAAGTAGGGAGATTATTAGTAAAGCGGCTGGAATGGCGAACCCGGGCACAAGGAGAAGAGAAATGAGGTGTGTTTTAGAAACCTTTCCCCATCACATGGTGTACCATCTTTTTGTTTTCTCATGCATGTTTTCGATGTAGGAAGATGCCCTTGAACCTGGAGATTTGCGACCCATGCGATGGGTACCACGCAGTATTACTTTAAAGGGTCTGCGTTTGCTCACCCAACCTCACCAAACCTCTCAGCCCCAAGAGTGTCCACCCTTATGTCTCATCCAGCTGTGGGTCTAGATATGGTCAATCCAGGTTGCATCACAGCCCCTGAACGCATTGTGTAAGAATTTCGCTCTCTTTCACTGTCTTTGTTTCATGGGTTTGTAAAAGTAATTTATTTTTATAATGGGGTTTAGCTGCTTTTCACTGCTGTGTTTATGCCGCTTTACACCCACTTGACACACTAAGAGAGAGATATCAATACATAGGTTTTAAGATTATTACTAGTCAGATATATTCTTGTGCGGTGAATAGGGCGTGTTGAGTCCAGTTCTCTGAGCAAGGAGTAGGTCTTGTCTATTACATATTGGGTTTAGGGAACGGTATCTGAGCTAATTTGAAACCCTTGTTTTATGTATCACCCCACCTCACCTTTCCCGTTAAGCAGCCATAGTGTGTTTTCTGCATGTGTGACTCTGTTCTGTTTTGTAATTCAGTTCAAGTGTAACGGTTTTTACATTCCCTCTATAAGTGATACCTTATGAGAAGTGTCCTTTTCTGTGTGACTTATTTCACTTAGAATCGCCGTACCTAAATCCACTCATCATGCTGCTACTAGCCTTATGACATTGATTTCATGGCTGAGTGATACTCCATTGTACATAAGGACCACAACTTCTTTATCCATTTTTCTCTTTCCTGGGATATTGAAGGTGGAATGAAGTGGAGGTCCTTGTCAACAGAGCAGCCCTAAACTTTGGGGTGCTTGTGTCTTGCTGATTTTTCATTTTCCCAATTTATACCCCCATGAGTGGAAGTGCCCTATGCTCTCTAAGCTGTGTTTTTTAGATGTTTCAGGACACACCGTACACTTCTCCAGAGTGGCTGTTGGCAATTTACATCCCGCCCATCAGTGTAGCAAGGCTCCCATTTCTCCATGGCCTGTCCTGCATTTCTGGTTTTGAGACTTTTTTCAGCATGGCCCTTTTGACCGATGGGTAGCGAGTCTTCTTTGTAGCCCTGATTTGCCTTTCCAGGTTGCTTGGTTGGCCAAAAAGGGCGTATGCGTTTTTTCCTGAATATATTCAGGAAAAAACGCATACGCCCTTTTTGGCCAAGGGCATCATTGTCAACGTTTTGCCGCTTTTCATGTGCTTTAAAGGCGATTCGAATCTACCTCCTGAAATCTGTTTCCTGCAATTCTGCCTTGATTTCAAATCCTCTTCTTTGCCTTCCCTCAATATATTTGTGGACGAGAGTTATCATTTATAACTCTGCAGGTTTGTGAATTGCAGTGCCCTGAAGCTCCATTTTACAACTCGCTTTTTTGGGAGCTGGCCGCAAAAGCGCAGGATGGCTTCAGGCCCTGTTCTGGTTCCGGGGGGGAGGATGAGCCTGTGGTTAATTCTTCTTCCTGATGGGAAAATAGAGTGACCTGTGCCTGTCCCAACACCAAGAGCTAGTCTCTCACTGGTTCCCCGTCTACCCGTTCATCCTCAGGACAAATTGCAACCTGTACGGAACAGGAGGTTAAAGGTGCTGATGCTCCAAGTAGGGAGATTATTAGTAAAGCGGCTGGAATGGCGAACCCGGGCACAAGGAGAAGAGAAATGAGGTGTGTTTTAGAAACCTTTCCCCATCACATGGTGTACCATCTTTTTGTTTTCTCATGCATGTTTTCGATGTAGGAAGATGCCCTTGAACCTGGAGATTTGCGACCCATGCGATGGGTACCACGCAGTATTACTTTAAAGGGTCTGCGTTTGCTCACCCAACCTCACCAAACCTCTCAGCCCCAAGAGTGTCCACCCTTATGTCTCATCCAGCTGTGGGTCTAGATATGGTCAATCCAGGTTGCATCACAGCCCCTGAACGCATTGTGTAAGAATTTCTCTCTCTTTTACTGTCTTTGTTTCATGGGTTTGTAAAAGTAATTTATTTTTATAATGGGGTTTAGCTGCTTTTCACTGCTGTGTTTATGCCGCTTTACACCCACTTGACACACTAAGAGAGAGATATCAATACATAGGTTTTAAGATTATTACTAGTCAGATATATTCTTGTGCGGTGAATAGGGCGTGTTGAGTCCAGTTCTCTGAGCAAGGAGTAGGTCTTGTCTATTACATATTGGGTTTAGGGAACGGTATCTGAGCTAATTTGAAACCCTTGTTTTATGTATCACCCCACCTCACCTTTCCCGTTAAGCAGCCATAGTGTGTTTTCTGCATGTGTGACTCTGTTCTGTTTTGTAATTCAGTTCAAGTGTAACGGTTTTTACATTCCCTCTATAAGTGATACCTTATGAGAAGTGTCCTTTTCTGTGTGACTTATTTCACTTAGAATCGCCGTACCTAAATCCACTCATCATGCTGCTACTAGCCTTATGACATTGATTTCATGGCTGAGTGATACTCCATTGTACATAAGGACCACAACTTCTTTATCCATTTTTCTCTTTCCTGGGATATTGAAGGTGGAATGAAGTGGAGGTCCTTGTCAACAGAGCAGCCCTAAACTTTGGGGTGCTTGTGTCTTGCTGATTTTTCATTTTCCCAATTTATACCCCCATGAGTGGAAGTGCCCTATGCTCTCTAAGCTGTGTTTTTTAGATGTTTCAGGACACACCGTACACTTCTCCAGAGTGGCTGTTGGCAATTTACATCCCGCCCATCAGTGTAGCAAGGCTCCCATTTCTCCATGGCCTGTCCTGCATTTCTGGTTTTGAGACTTTTTTCAGCATGGCCCTTTTGACCGATGGGTAGCGAGTCTTCTTTGTAGCCCTGATTTGCCTTTCCAGGTTGCTTGGTTGGCCAAAAAGGGCGTATGCGTTTTTTCCTGAATATATTCAGGAAAAAACGCATACGCCCTTTTTGGCCAAGGGCATCATTGTCAACGTTTTGCCGCTTTTCATGTGCTTTAAAGGCGATTCGAATCTACCTCCTGAAATCTGTTTCCTGCAATTCTGCCTTGATTTCAAATCCTCTTCTTTGCCTTCCCTCAATATATTTGTGGACGAGAGTTATCATTTATAACTCTGCAGGTTTGTGAATTGCAGTGCCCTGAAGCTCCATTTTACAACTCGCTTTTTTGGGAGCTGGCCGCAAAAGCGCAGGATGGCTTCAGGCCCTGTTCTGGTTCCGGGGGGGAGGATGAGCCTGTGGTTAATTCTTCTTCCTGATGGGAAAATAGAGTGACCTGTGCCTGTCCCAACACCAAGAGCTAGTCTCTCACTGGTTCCCCGTCTACCCGTTCATCCTCAGGACAAATTGCAACCTGTACGGAACAGGAGGTTAAAGGTGCTGATGCTCCAAGTAGGGAGATTATTAGTAAAGCGGCTGGAATGGCGAACCCGGGCACAAGGAGAAGAGAAATGAGGTGTGTTTTAGAAACCTTTCCCCATCACATGGTGTACCATCTTTTTGTTTTCTCATGCATGTTTTCGATGTAGGAAGATGCCCTTGAACCTGGAGATTTGCGACCCATGCGATGGGTACCACGCAGTATTACTTTAAAGGGTCTGCGTTTGCTCACCCAACCTCACCAAACCTCTCAGCCCCAAGAGTGTCCACCCTTATGTCTCATCCAGCTGTGGGTCTAGATATGGTCAATCCAGGTTGCATCACAGCCCCTGAACGCATTGTGTAAGAATTTCTCTCTCTTTTACTGTCTTTGTTTCATGGGTTTGTAAAAGTAATTTATTTTTATAATGGGGTTTAGCTGCTTTTCACTGCTGTGTTTATGCCGCTTTACACCCACTTGACACACTAAGAGAGAGATATCAATACATAGGTTTTAAGATTATTACTAGTCAGATATATTCTTGTGCGGTGAATAGGGCGTGTTGAGTCCAGTTCTCTGAGCAAGGAGTAGGTCTTGTGTATTACATATTGGGTTTATGGAACGGTATCTGAGCTAATTTGAAACCCTTGTTTTATGTATCACCCCACCTCACCTTTCCCGTTAAGCAGCCATAGTGTGTTTTCTGCATGTGTGACTCTGTTCTGTTTTGTAATTCAGTTCAAGTGTAACGGTTTTTACATTCCCTCTATAAGTGATACCTTATGAGAAGTGTCCTTTTCTGTGTGACTTATTTCACTTAGAATCGCCGTACCTAAATCCACTCATCATGCTGCTACTAGCCTTATGACATTGATTTCATGGCTGAGTGATATTCCATTGTACATAAGGACCACAACTTCTTTATCCATTTTTCTCTTTCCTGGGATATTGAAGGTGGAATGAAGTGGAGGTCCTTGTCAACAGAGCAGCCCTAAACTTTGGGGTGCTTGTGTCTTGCTGATTTTTCATTTTCCCAATTTATACCCCCATGAGTGGAAGTGCCCTATGCTCTCTAAGCTGTGTTTTTTAGATGTTTCAGGACACACCGTACACTTCTCCAGAGTGGCTGTTGGCAATTTACATCCCGCCCATCAGTGTAGCAAGGCTCCCATTTCTCCATGGCCTGTCCTGCATTTCTGGTTTTGAGACTTTTTTCAGCATGGCCCTTTTGACCGATGGGTAGCGAGTCTTCTTTGTAGCGCTGATTTGCCTTTCCAGGTTGCTTGGTTGGCCAAAAAGGGCGTATGCGTTTTTTCCTGAATATATTCAGGAAAAAACGCATACGCCCTTTTTGGCCAAGGGCATCATTGTCAACGTTTTGCCGCTTTTCATGTGCTTTAAAGGCGATTCGAATCTACCTCCTGAAATCTGTTTCCTGCAATTCTGCCTAGATTTCAAATCCTCTTCTTTGCCTTCCCTCAATATATTTGTGGACGAGAGTTATCATTTATAACTCTGCAGGTTTGTGAATTGCCGTGCCCTGAAGCTCCATTTTACAACTCGCTTTTTTGGGAGCTGGCCGCAAAAGCGCAGGATGCCTTCAGGCCCTGTTCTGGTTCCGGGGGGGAGGATGAGCCTGTGGTTAATTCTTCTTCCTGGTGGGAAAATAGAGTGACCTGTGCCTGTCCCAACACCAAGAGCTAGTCTCTCACTGGTTCCCCGTCTACCCGTTCATCCTCAGGACAAATTGCAACCTGTATGGAACAGGAGGTTAAAGGTGCTGATGCTCCAAGTAGGGAGATTATTAGTAAAGCGGCTGGAATGGTGAACCCGGGCACAAGGAGAAGAGAAATGAGGTGCGTTTTAGAAACTTTTCCCCATCACATGGTGTACCATCTTTTTGTTTTCTCATGCATGTTTTCGATGTAGGAAGATGCCCTTGAACCTGGAGATTTGGGTCCCATGCAATGGGTACCACGCAGTATTACTTTAAAGGGTCTGCGTTTGCTCACCCAACCTCACCAAACCTCTCAGCCCCAATTGTGTCCACCCTTATGTCTCATCCAGCTGTGGGTCTAGATATGGTCAATCCAGGTTGCATCACAGCCCCTGAACGCATTGTGTAAGAATTTCTCTCTCTTTTACTGTCTTTGTTTCATGGGTTTGTAAAAGTAATTTATTTTTATAATGGGGTTTAGCTGCTTTTCACTGCTGTGTTTATGTCGCTTTACACCCACTTGACACACTAACAGTGAGATATCAATACATAGGTTTTAAGATTATTACTAGTCAGATATATTCTTGTGCGGTGAATAGGGTGTGTTGAGTCCAGTTCTCTGAGCAAGGAGTAGGTCTTGTCTATTACATATTGGGTTTATGGAACGGTATCTGAGCTAATTTGAAACCCTTGTTTTATTTATCTCCCCACCTCACCTTTCCCGTTAAGCCGCCATAGTGTGTTTTCTGCATGTGTGACTCTGTTCTGTTTTGTAATTCAGTTCAAGTGTAACGGTTTTTACATTCCCTCTATAAGTGATACCTTATGAGAAGTGTCCTTTTCTGTGTGACTTATTTCACTTAGAATCGTCGTACCTAAATCCACTCATCATGCTGCTACTAGCCTTATGACATTGATTTCATGGCTGAGTGATATTCCATTGTACATAAGGACCACAACTTCTTTATCCATTTTTCTCTTTCCTGGGATATTGAAGGTGGAATGAAGTGGAGGTCCTTGTCAACAGAGCAGCCCTAAACTTTGGGGTGCTTGTGTCTTGCTGATTTTTCATTTTCCCAATTTATACCCCCATGAGTGGAAGTGCCCTATGCTCTCTAAGCTGTGTTTTTTAGATGTTTCAGGACACACCGTACACTTCTCCAGAGTGGCTGTTGGCAATTTACATCCCGCCCATCAGTGTAGCAAGGCTCCCATTTCTCCATGGCCTGTCCTGCATTTCTGGTTTTGAGACTTTTTTCAGCATGGCCCTTTTGACCGATGGGTAGCGAGTCTTCTTTGTAGCCCTGATTTGCCTTTCCAGGTTGCTTGGTTGGCCAAAAAGGGCGTATGCGTTTTTTCCTGAATATATTCAGGAAAAAACGCATACGCCCTTTTTGGCCAAGGGCATCATTGTCAACGTTTTGCCGCTTTTCATGTGCTTTAAAGGCGATTCGAATCTACCTCCTGAAATCTGTTTCCTGCAATTCTGCCTTGATTTCAAATCCTCTTCTTTGCCTTCCCTCAATATATTTGTGGACGAGAGTTATCATTTATAACTCTGCAGGTTTGTGAATTGCCGTGCCCTGAAGCTCCATTTTACAACTCGCTTTTTTGGGAGCTGGCCGCAAAAGCGCAGGATGGCTTCAGGCCCTGTTCTGGTTCCAGGGGGTAGGATGAGCCTGTGGTTAATTCTTCTTCCTGATGGGAAAATAGAGTGACCTGTGCCTGTCCCAACACCAAGAGCTAGTCTCTCACTGGTTCTCCGTCTACCCGTTCATCCTCAGGATAAATTGCAACCTGTACGGAACAGGAGGTTAAAGGTGCTGATGCTCCAAGTAGGGAGATTATTAGTAAAGCGGCTGGAATGGCGAACCCGGGCACAAGGAGAAGAGAAATGAGGTGCGTTTTAGAAACCTTTCCCCATCACATGGTGTACCATCTTTTTGTTTGCTCATGCATGTTTTCGATGTAGGAAGATGCCCTTGAACCTGGAGATTTGGGACCCATGCGATGGGTACCACGCAGTATTACTTTAAAGGGTCTGCATTTGCTCACCCAACCTCACCAAACCTCTCAGCCCCAAGAGTGTCCACCCTTATGTCTCATCCAGCTGTGGGTCTAGATATGGTCAATCCATGTTGCATCACAGCCCCTGAACGCATTGTGTAAGAATTTCTCTCTCTTTCACTGTCTTTGTTTCATGGGTTTTTCGAAGTAATTTATTTTTATACTGGGGTTTAGCTGCTTTTCACTGCTGTGTTTATGCCGCTTTACACCCACTTGACACACTAAGAGAGAGATATCAATACATAGGTTTTAAGATTATTACTAGTCAGATATATTCTTGTGCGGTGAATAGGGCGTGTTGAGTCCAGTTCTCTGAGCAAGGAGTAGGTCTTGTCTATTACATATTGGGTTTATGGAACGGTATCTGAGCTAATTTGAAACCCTTGTTTTATGTATCACCCCACCTCACCTTTCCCGTTAAGCAGCTATAGTGTGTTTTCTGCATGTGTGACTCTGTTCTGTTTTGTAATTCAGTTCAAGTGTAACGGTTTTTACATTCCCTCTATAAGTGATACCTTATGAGAAGTGTCCTTTTCTGTGTGACTTATTTCACTTAGAATCGTCGTACCTAAATCCACTCATCATGCTGCTACTAGCCTTATGACATTGATTTCATGGCTGAGTGATATTCCATTGTACATTAGGACCAGAACTTCTTTATCCATTTTTCCCTTTCCTGGGATATTGAAGGTGGAATGAAGTGGAGGTCCTTGTCAACAGAGCAGCCCTAAACTTTGGGGTGCTTGTGTCTTGCTGATTTTTCATTTTCCCAATTTATACCCCCATGAGTGGAAGTGCCCTATGCTCTCTAAGCTGTGTTTTTTAGATGTTTCAGGACACACCGTACACTTCTCCAGAGTGGCTGTTGGCAATTTACATCCCGCCCATCAGTGTAGCAAGGCTCCCATTTCTCCATGGCCTGTCCTGCATTTCTGGTTTTGAGACTTTTTTCAGCATGGCCCTTTTGACCGATGGGTAGCGAGTCTTCTTTGTAGCGCTGATTTGCCTTTCCAGGTTGCTTGGTTGGCCAAAAAGGGCGTATGCGTTTTTTCCTGAATATATTCAGGAAAAAACGCATACGCCCTTTTTGTCCAAGGGCATCATTGTCAACGTTTTGCTGCTTTTCATGTGCTTTAAAGGCGATTCGAATCTACCTCCTGAAATCTGTTTCCTGCAATTCTGCCTTGATTTCAAATCCTCTTCTTTGCCTTCCCTCAATATATTTGTGGACGAGAGTTATCATTTATAACTCTGCAGGTTTGTGAATTGCCGTGCCCTGAAGCTCCATTTTACAACTCGCTTTTTTGGGAGCTGGCCGCAAAAGCGCAGGATGGCTTCAGGCCCTGTTCTGGTTCCGGGGGGGAGGATGAGCCTGTGGTTAATTCTTCTTCCTGATGGGAAAATAGAGTGACCTGTGCCTGTCCCAACACCAAGAGCTAGTCTCTCACTGGTTCCCCGTCTACCCGTTCATCCTCAGGACAAATTGCAACCTGTACGGAACAGGAGGTTAAAGGTGCTGATGCTCCAAGTAGGGAGATTATTAGTAAAGCGGCTGGAATGGCGAACCCGGGCACAAGGAGAAGAGAAATGAGGTGCGTATTAGAAACCTTTCCCCATCACATGGTGTACCATCTTTTTGTTTGCTCATGCATGTTTTCGATGTAGGAAGATGCCCTTGAACCTGGAGATTTGGGACCCATGCGATGGGTACCACGCAGTATTACTTTAACGGGTCTGCATTTGCTCACCCAACCTCACCAAACCTCTCAGCCCCAAGAGTGTCCACCCTTATGTCTCATCCAGCTGTGGGTCTAGATATGGTCAATCCAGGTTGCATCACCGCCCCTGAACGCATTGTGTAAGAATTTCTCTCTCTTTCACTGTCTTTGTTTCATGGGTTTTTCGAAGTAATTTATTTTTATAATGGGGTTTAGCTGCTTTTCACTGCTGTGTTTATGCCGCTTTACACCCACTTGACACACTAAGAGAGAGATATCAATACATAGGTTTTAAGATTATTACTAGTCAGATATATTCTTGTGCGGTGAATAGGGCGTGTTGAGTCCAGTTCTCTGAGCAAGGAGTAGGTCTTGTCTATTACATATTGGGTTTATGGAACGGTATCTGAGCTAATTTGAAACCCTTGTTTTATGTATCACCCCACCTCACCTTTCCCGTTAAGCAGCTATAGTGTGTTTTCTGCATGTGTGACTCTGTTCTGTTTTGTAATTCAGTTCAAGTGTAACGGTTTTTACATTCCCTCTATAAGTGATACCTTATGAGAAGTGTCCTTTTTGTGTGACTTATTTCACTTAGAATCGTCGTACCTAAATCCACTCATCATGCTGCTACTAGCCTTATGACATTGATTTCATGGCTGAGTGATATTCCATTGTACATAAGGACCACAACTTCTTTATCCATTTTTCCCTTTCCTGGGATATTGAAGGTGGAATGAAGTGGAGGTCCTTGTCAACAGAGCAGCCCTACACTTTGGGGTGCTTGTGTCTTGCTGATTTTTCATTTTCCCAATTTATACCCCCATGAGTGGAAGTGAAGTGACCTATTCTCTCTAAGCTGTGTTTTTTAGATGTTTCAGGACACACCGTACACTTCTCCAGAGTGGCTGTTGGCAATTTACATCCCGCCCATCAGTGTAGCAAGGCTCCCATTTCTCCATGGCCTGTCCTGCATTTCTGGTTTTGAGACTTTTTTCAGCATGGCCCTTTTGACCGATGGGTAGCGAGTCTTCTTTGTAGCGCTGATTTGCCTTTCCAGGTTGCTTGGTTGGCCAAAAAGGGCGTATGCGTTTTTTCCTGAATATATTCAGGAAAAAACGCATACGCCCTTTTTGTCCAAGGGCATCATTGTCAACGTTTTGCTGCTTTTCATGTGCTTTAAAGGCGATTCGAATCTACCTCCTGAAATCTGTTTCCTGCAATTCTGCCTTGATTTCAAATCCTCTTCTTTGCCTTCCCTCAATATATTTGTGGACGAGAGTTATCATTTATAACTCTGCAGGTTTGTGAATTGCCGTGCCCTGAAGCTCCATTTTACAACTCGCTTTTTTGGGAGCTGGCCGCAAAAGCGCAGGATGGCTTCAGGCCCTGTTCTGGTTCCGGGGGGGAGGATGAGCCTGTGGTTAATTCTTCTTCCTGATGGGAAAATAGAGTGACCTGTGCCTGTCCCAACACCAAGAGCTAGTCTCTCACTGGTTCCCCGTCTACCCGTTCATCCTCAGGACAAATTGCAACCTGTACGGAACAGGAGGTTAAAGGTGCTGATGCTCCAAGTAGGGAGATTATTAGTAAAGCGGCTGGAATGGCGAACCCGGGCACAAGGAGAAGAGAAATGAGGTGTGTTTTAGAAACCTTTCCCCATCACATGGTGTACCATCTTTTTGTTTTCTCATGCATGTTTTCGATGTAGGAAGATGCCCTTGAACCTGGAGATTTGCGACCCATGCGATGGGTACCACGCAGTATTACTTTAAAGGGTCTGCGTTTGCTCACCCAACCTCACCAAACCTCTCAGCCCCAAGAGTGTCCACCCTTATGTCTCATCCAGCTGTGGGTCTAGATATGGTCAATCCAGGTTGCATCACAGCCCCTGAACGCATTGTGTAAGAATTTCTCTCTCTTTTACTGTCTTTGTTTCATGGGTTTGTAAAAGTAATTTATTTTTATAATGGGGTTTAGCTGCTTTTCACTGCTGTGTTTATGCCGCTTTACACCCACTTGACACACTAAGAGAGAGATATCAATACATAGGTTTTAAGATTATTACTAGTCAGATATATTCTTGTGCGGTGAATAGGGCGTGTTGAGTCCAGTTCTCTGAGCAAGGAGTAGGTCTTGTGTATTACATATTGGGTTTATGGAACGGTATCTGAGCTAATTTGAAACCCTTGTTTTATGTATCACCCCACCTCACCTTTCCCGTTAAGCAGCCATAGTGTGTTTTCTGCATGTGTGACTCTGTTCTGTTTTGTAATTCAGTTCAAGTGTAACGGTTTTTACCTTCCCTCTATAAGTGATACCTTATGAGAAGTGTCCTTTTCTGTGTGACTTATTTCACTTAGAATCGCCGTACCTAAATCCACTCATCATGCTGCTACTAGCCTTATGACATTGATTTCATGGCTGAGTGATATTCCATTGTACATAAGGACCACAACTTCTTTATCCATTTTTCCCTTTCCTGGGATATTGAAGGTGGAATGAAGTGGAGGTCCTTGTCAACAGAGCAGCCCTACACTTTGGGGTGCTTGTGTCTTGCTGATTTTTCATTTTCCCAATTTATACCCCCATGAGTGGAAGTGAAGTGACCTATTCTCTCTAAGCTGTGTTTTTTAGATGTTTCAGGACACACCGTACACTTCTCCAGAGTGGCTGTTGGCAATTTACATCCCGCCCATCAGTGTAGCAAGGCTCCCATTTCTCCATGGCCTGTCCTGCATTTCTGGTTTTGAGACTTTTTTCAGCATGGCCCTTTTGACCGATGGGTAGCGAGTCTTCTTTGTAGCGCTGATTTGCCTTTCCAGGTTGCTTGGTTGGCCAAAAAGGGCGTATGCGTTTTTTCCTGAATATATTCAGGAAAAAACGCATACGCCCTTTTTGTCCAAGGGCATCATTGTCAACGTTTTGCTGCTTTTCATGTGCTTTAAAGGCGATTCGAATCTACCTCCTGAAATCTGTTTCCTGCAATTCTGCCTTGATTTCAAATCCTCTTCTTTGCCTTCCCTCAATATATTTGTGGACGAGAGTTATCATTTATAACCCTGCAGGTTTGTGAATTGCCGTGCCCTGAAGCTCCATTTTACAACTCGCTTTTTTGGGAGCTGGCCGCAAAAGCACAGGATGGCTTCAGGCCCTGTTCTGGTTCCGGGGGGGAGGATGAGCCTGTGGTTAATTCTTCTTCCTGATGGGAAAATAGAGTGACCTGTGCCTGTCCCAACACCAAGAGCTAGTCTCTCACTGGTTCCCCGTCTACCCGTTCATCCTCAGGACAAATTGCAACCTGTACGGAACAGGAGGTTAAAGGTGCTGATGTTCCAAGTAGGGAGATTATTAGTAAAGCGGCTGGAATGGCGAACGCGGGCACAAGGAGAAGAGAAATGAGGTGTGTTTTAGAAACCTTTCCCCATCACATGGTGTACCATCTTTTTGTTTTCTCATGCATGTTTTCGATGTAGGAAGATGCCCTTAAACCTGGAGATTTGCGACCCATGCGATGGGTACCACGCAGTATTACTTTAAAGGGTCTGCGTTTGCTCACCCAACCTCACCAAACCTCTCAGCCCCAAGAGTGTCCACCCTTATGTCTCATCCAGCTGTGGGTCTAGATATGGTCAATCCAGGTTGCATCACAGCCCCTGAACGCATTGTGTAAGAATTTCTCTCTCTTTTACTGTCTTTGTTTCATGGGTTTGTAAAAGTAATTTATTTTTATAATGGGGTTTAGCTGCTTTTCACTGCTGTGTTTATGCCGCTTTACACCCACTTGACACACTAAGAGAGAGATATCAATACATAGGTTTTAAGATTATTACTAGTCAGATATATTCTTGTGCGGTGAATAGGGCGTGTTGAGTCCAGTTCTCTGAGCAAGGAGTAGGTCTTGTCTATTACATATTGGGTTTATGGAACGGTATCTGAGCTAATTTGAAACCCTTGTTTTATGTATCACCCCACCTCACCTTTCCCGTTAAGCAGCCATAGTGTGTTTTCTGTATGTGTGACTCTGTTCTGTTTTGTAATTCAGTTCAAGTGTAACGGTTTTTACATTCCCTCTATAAGTGATACCTTATGAGAAGTGTCCTTTTCTGTGTGACTTATTTCACTTAGAATCGCCGTACCTAAATCCACTCATCATGCTGCTACTAGCCTTATGACATTGATTTCATGGCTGAGTGATATTCCATTGTACATAAGGACCACAACTTCTTTATCCATTTTTCCCTTTCCTGGGATATTGAAGGTGGAATGAAGTGGAGGTCCTTGTCAACAGAGCAGCCCTACACTTTGGGGTGCTTGTGTCTTGCTGATTTTTCATTTTCCCAATTTATACCCCCATGAGTGGAAGTGAAGTGACCTATTCTCTCTAAGCTGTGTTTTTTAGATGTTTCAGGACACACCGTACACTTCTCCAGAGTGGCTGTTGGCAATTTACATCCCGCCCATCAGTGTAGCAAGGCTCCCATTTCTCCATGGCCTGTCCTGCATTTCTGGTTTTGAGACTTTTTTCAGCATGGCCCTTCTGACCGATGGGTAGCGAGTCTTCTTTGTAGCCCTGATTTGCCTTTCCAGGTTGCTTGGTTGGCCAAAAAGGGCGTATGCGTTTTTTCCTGAATATATTCAGGAAAAAACGCATACGCCCTTTTTGGCCAAGGGCATCATTGTCAACGTTTTGCTGCTTTTCATGTGCTTTAAAGGCGATTCGAATCTACCTCCTGAATTCTGTTTCCTGCAATTCTGCCTTGATTTCAAATCCTCTTCTTTGCCTTCCCTCAATATATTTGTGGACGAGAGTTATCATTTATAACTCTGCAGGTTTGTGAATTGCCGTGCCCTGAAGCTCCATTTTACAACTCGCTTTTTTGGGAGCTGGCCGCAAAAGCGCAGGATGGCTTCAGGCCCTGTTCTGGTTCCGGGGGGGAGGATGAGCCTGTGGTTAATTCTTCTTCCTGATGGGAAAATAGAGTGACCTGTGCCTGTCCCAACACCAAGAGCTAGTCTCTCACTGTTCTCCGTCTACCCGTTCATCCTCAGGATAAATTGCAACCTGTACGGAACAGGAGGTTAAAGGTGCTGATGCTCCAAGTAGGGAGATTATTAGTAAAGCGGCTGGAATGGCGAACCCGGGCACAAGGAGAAGAGAAATGAGGTGCGTTTTAGAAACCTTTCCCCATCACATGGTGTACCATCTTTTTGTTTGCTCATGCATGTTTTCGATGTAGGAAGATGCCCTTGAACCTGGAGATTTGGGACCCATGCGATGGGTACCACGCAGTATTACTTTAAAGGGTCTGCATTTGCTCACCCAACCTCACCAAACCTCTCAGCCCCAAGAGTGTCCACCCTTATGTCTCATCCAGCTGTGGGTCTAGATATGGTCAATCCATGTTGCATCACAGCCCCTGAACGCATTGTGTAAGAATTTCTCTCTCTTTCACTGTCTTTGTTTCATGGGTTTTTCGAAGTAATTTATTTTTATACTGGGGTTTAGCTGCTTTTCACTGCTGTGTTTATGCCGCTTTACACCCACTTGACACACTAAGAGAGAGATATCAATACATAGGTTTTAAGATTATTACTAGTCAGATATATTCTTGTGCGGTGAATAGGGCGTGTTGAGTCCAGTTCTCTGAGCAAGGAGTAGGTCTTGTCTATTACATATTGGGTTTATGGAACGGTATCTGAGCTAATTTGAAACCCTTGTTTTATGTATCACCCCACCTCACCTTTCCCGTTAAGCAGCTATACTGTGTTTTCTGCATGTGTGACTCTGTTCTGTTTTGTAATTCAGTTCAAGTGTAACGGTTTTTACATTCCCTCTATAAGTGATACCTTATGAGAAGTGTCCTTTTCTGTGTGACTTATTTCACTTAGAATCGTCGTACCTAAATCCACTCATCATGCTGCTACTAGCCTTATGACATTGATTTCATGGCTGAGTGATATTCCATTGTACATAAGGACCACAACTTCTTTATCCATTTTTCCCTTTCCTGGGATATTGAAGGTGGAATGAAGTGGAGGTCCTTGTCAACAGAGCAGCCCTAAACTTTGGGGTGCTTGTGTCTTGCTGATTTTTCATTTTCCCAATTTATACCCCCATGAGTGGAAGTGAAGTGACCTATTCTCTCTAAGCTGTGTTTTTTAGATGTTTCAGGACACACCGTACACTTCTCCAGAGTGGCTGTTGGCAATTTACATCCCGCCCATCAGTGTAGCAAGGCTCCCATTTCTCCATGGCCTGTCCTGCATTTCTGGTTTTGAGACTTTTTTCAGCATGGCCCTTTTGACCGATGGGTAGCGAGTCTTCTTTGTAGCGCTGATTTGCCTTTCCAGGTTGCTTGGTTGGCCAAAAAGGGCGTATGCGTTTTTTCCTGAATATATTCAGGAAAAAACGCATACGCCCTTTTTGTCCAAGGGCATCATTGTCAACGTTTTGCTGCTTTTCATGTGCTTTAAAGGCGATTCGAATCTACCTCCTGAAATCTGTTTCCTGCAATTCTGCCTTGATTTCAAATCCTCTTCTTTGCCTTCCCTCAATATATTTGTGGACGAGAGTTATCATTTATAACTCTGCAGGTTTGTGAATTGCCGTGCCCTGAAGCTCCATTTTACAACTCGCTTTTTTGGGAGCTGGCCGCAAAAGCGCAGGATGGCTTCAGGCCCTGTTCTGGTTCCGGGGGGGAGGATGAGCCTGTGGTTAATTCTTCTTCCTGATGGGAAAATAGAGTGACCTGTGCCTGTCCCAACACCAAGAGCTAGTCTCTCACTGGTTCCCCGTCTACCCGTTCATCCTCAGGACAAATTGCAACCTGTACGGAACAGGAGGTTAAAGGTGCTGATGCTCCAAGTAGGGAGATTATTAGTAAAGCGGCTGGAATGGCGAACCCGGGCACAAGGAGAAGAGAAATGAGGTGCGTATTAGAAACCTTTCCCCATCACATGGTGTACCATCTTTTTGTTTGCTCATGCATGTTTTCGATGTAGGAAGATGCCCTTGAACCTGGAGATTTGGGACCCATGCGATGGGTACCACGCAGTATTACTTTAAAGGGTCTGCATTTGCTCACCCAACCTCACCAAACCTCTCAGCCCCAAGAGTGTCCACCCTTATGTCTCATCCAGCTGTGGGTCTAGATATGGTCAATCCAGGTTGCATCACAGCCCCTGAACGCATTGTGTAAGAATTTCTCTCTCTTTCACTGTCTTTGTTTCATGGGTTTTTCGAAGTAATTTATTTTTATAATGGGGTTTAGCTGCTTTTCACTGCTGTGTTTATGCCGCTTTACACCCACTTGACACACTAAGAGAGAGATATCAATACATAGGTTTTAAGATTATTACTAGTCAGATATATTCTTGTGCGGTGAATAGGGCGTGTTGAGTCCAGTTCTCTGAGCAAGGAGTAGGTCTTGTCTATTACATATTGGGTTTATGGAACGGTATCTGAGCTAATTTGAAACCCTTGTTTTATGTATCACCCCACCTCACCTTTCCCGTTAAGCAGCTATAGTGTGTTTTCTGCATGTGTGACTCTGTTCTGTTTTGTAATTCAGTTCAAGTGTAACGGTTTTTACATTCCCTCTATAAGTGATACCTTATGAGAAGTGTCCTTTTCTGTGTGACTTATTTCACTTAGAATCGTCGTACCTAAATCCACTCATCATGCTGCTACTAGCCTTATGACATTGATTTCATGGCTGAGTGATATTCCATTGTACATAAGGACCACAACTTCTTTATCCATTTTTCCCTTTCCTGGGATATTGAAGGTGGAATGAAGTGGAGGTCCTTGTCAACAGAGCAGCCCTACACTTTGGGGTGCTTGTGTCTTGCTGATTTTTCATTTTCCCAATTTATACCCCCATGAGTGGAAGTGAAGTGACCTATTCTCTCTAAGCTGTGTTTTTTAGATGTTTCAGGACACACCGTACACTTCTCCAGAGTGGCTGTTGGCAATTTACATCCCGCCCATCAGTGTAGCAAGGCTCCCATTTCTCCATGGCCTGTCCTGCATTTCTGGTTTTGAGACTTTTTTCAGCATGGCCCTTTTGACCGATGGGTAGCGAGTCTTCTTTGTAGCGCTGATTTGCCTTTCCAGGTTGCTTGGTTGGCCAAAAAGGGCGTATGCGTTTTTTCCTGAATATATTCAGGAAAAAACGCATACGCCCTTTTTGTCCAAGGGCATCATTGTCAACGTTTTGCTGCTTTTCATGTGCTTTAAAGGCGATTCGAATCTACCTCCTGAAATCTGTTTCCTGCAATTCTGCCTTGATTTCAAATCCTCTTCTTTGCCTTCCCTCAATATATTTGTGGACGAGAGTTATCATTTATAACTCTGCAGGTTTGTGAATTGCCGTGCCCTGAAGCTCCATTTTACAACTCGCTTTTTTGGGAGCTGGCCGCAAAAGCGCAGGATGGCTTCAGGCCCTGTTCTGGTTCCGGGGGGGAGGATGAGCCTGTGGTTAATTCTTCTTCCTGATGGGAAAATAGAGTGACCTGTGCCTGTCCCAACACCAAGAGCTAGTCTCTCACTGGTTCCCCGTCTACCCGTTCATCCTCAGGACAAATTGCAACCTGTACGGAACAGGAGGTTAAAGGTGCTGATGCTCCAAGTAGGGAGATTATTAGTAAAGCGGCTGGAATGGCGAACCCGGGCACAAGGAGAAGAGAAATGAGGTGCGTATTAGAAACCTTTCCCCATCACATGGTGTACCATCTTTTTGTTTGCTCATGCATGTTTTCGATGTAGGAAGATGCCCTTGAACCTGGAGATTTGGGACCCATGCGATGGGTACCACGCAGTATTACTTTAAAGGGTCTGCATTTGCTCACCCAACCTCACCAAACCTCTCAGCCCCAAGAGTGTCCACCCTTATGTCTCATCCAGCTGTGGGTCTAGATATGGTCAATCCAGGTTGCATCACAGCCCCTGAACGCATTGTGTAAGAATTTCTCTCTCTTTCACTGTCTTTGTTTCATGGGTTTTTCGAAGTAATTTATTTTTATAATGGGGTTTAGCTGCTTTTCACTGCTGTGTTTATGCCGCTTTACACCCACTTGACACACTAAGAGAGAGATATCAATACATAGGTTTTAAGATTATTACTAGTCAGATATATTCTTGTGCGGTGAATAGGGCGTGTTGAGTCCAGTTCTCTGAGCAAGGAGTAGGTCTTGTCTATTACATATTGGGTTTATGGAACGGTATCTGAGCTAATTTGAAACCCTTGTTTTATGTATCACCCCACCTCACCTTTCCCGTTAAGCAGCTATAGTGTGTTTTCTGCATGTGTGACTCTGTTCTGTTTTGTAATTCAGTTCAAGTGTAACGGTTTTTACATTCCCTCTATAAGTGATACCTTATGAGAAGTGTCCTTTTCTGTGTGACTTATTTCACTTAGAATCGTCGTACCTAAATCCACTCATCATGCTGCTACTAGCCTTATGACATTGATTTCATGGCTGAGTGATATTCCATTGTACATAAGGACCACAACTTCTTTATCCATTTTTCCCTTTCCTGGGATATTGAAGGTGGAATGAAGTGGAGGTCCTTGTCAACAGAGCAGCCCTACACTTTGGGGTGCTTGTGTCTTGCTGATTTTTCATTTTCCCAATTTATACCCCCATGAGTGGAAGTGAAGTGACCTATTCTCTCTAAGCTGTGTTTTTTAGATGTTTCAGGACACACCGTACACTTCTCCAGAGTGGCTGTTGGCAATTTACATCCCGCCCATCAGTGTAGCAAGGCTCCCATTTCTCCATGGCCTGTCCTGCATTTCTGGTTTTGAGACTTTTTTCAGCATGGCCCTTTTGACCGATGGGTAGCGAGTCTTCTTTGTAGCGCTGATTTGCCTTTCCAGGTTGCTTGGTTGGCCAAAAAGGGCGTATGCGTTTTTTCCTGAATATATTCAGGAAAAAACGCATACGCCCTTTTTGTCCAAGGGCATCATTGTCAACGTTTTGCTGCTTTTCATGTGCTTTAAAGGCGATTCGAATCTACCTCCTGAAATCTGTTTCCTGCAATTCTGCCTTGATTTCAAATCCTCTTCTTTGCCTTCCCTCAATATATTTGTGGACGAGAGTTATCATTTATAACTCTGCAGGTTTGTGAATTGCAGTGCCCTGAAGCTCCATTTTACAACTCGCTTTTTTGGGAGCTGGCCGCAAAAGCGCAGGATGGCTTCAGGCCCTGTTCTGGTTCCGGGGGGGAGGATGAGCCTGTGGTTAATTCTTCTTCCTGATGGGAAAATAGAGTGACCTGTGCCTGTCCCAACACCAAGAGCTAGTCTCTCACTGGTTCCCCGTCTACCCGTTCATCCTCAGGACAAATTGCAACCTGTACGGAACAGGAGGTTAAAGGTGCTGATGCTCCAAGTAGGGAGATTATTAGTAAAGCGGCTGGAATGGCGAACCCGGGCACAAGGAGAAGAGAAATGAGGTGTGTTTTAGAAACCTTTCCCCATCACATGGTGTACCATCTTTTTGTTTTCTCATGCATGTTTTCGATGTAGGAAGATGCCCTTGAACCTGGAGATTTGCGACCCATGCGATGGGTACCACGCAGTATTACTTTAAAGGGTCTGCGTTTGCTCACCCAACCTCACCAAACCTCTCAGCCCCAAGAGTGTCCACCCTTATGTCTCATCCAGCTGTGGGTCTAGATATGGTCAATCCAGGTTGCATCACAGCCCCTGAACGCATTGTGTAAGAATTTCTCTCTCTTTTACTGTCTTTGTTTCATGGGTTTGTAAAAGTAATTTATTTTTATAATGGGGTTTAGCTGCTTTTCACTGCTGTGTTTATGCCGCTTTACACCCACTTGACACACTAAGAGAGAGATATCAATACATAGGTTTTAAGATTATTACTAGTCAGATATATTCTTGTGCGGTGAATAGGGCGTGTTGAGTCCAGTTCTCTGAGCAAGGAGTAGGTCTTGTGTATTACATATTGGGTTTATGGAACGGTATCTGAGCTAATTTGAAACCCTTGTTTTATGTAGCCTAGGTTTAGGGTTAGGCTTAGGGTTAGGCTTAGGGTACGGCTTAGGGTTCGGGTTCGGGGAGGGGTTCGGGTACGGCGTAGGGTATGTGTTATGGTTAGGGTTAGGGTTAGTGTTAGGGTTAGGGCTCGGTTTAGGGTACGGGTTAGGATTAGGGTACGTGTTAGGGTTAGGGTAGGGGTTAGGGTTAGGGTACGCGTTAGGGTTAGGGTAGTTAGTAAACCTATCCCACTCTCTAGATACCCCTTAGCACGTAAAGGAGTATTATTTGGGGATCCAGCCATGGAGAAGAGTTTAGGCACTAGGATAAGATAAGGAACACACCCATTATAAAGAAATCACATTAGGATTCTCTTTTTAAGCTGTTCCTTAAAACACTAGTGCTTAGGAAATCTATTGGAGGCAGAAGCAGTCAAGGGTAGCCTAGGTTTAGGGTTAGGCTTAGGGTTCGGCTTAGGATACGGCTTAGGGTACGGGTTCGGGGAGGGGTGAGGGTACGGCGTAGGGTATGGGTTAGGGTTAGGGTTAGGGTTAGTGTTAGGGTTAGGGCTCGGTTTAGGGTACGGGTTAGGATTAGGGTACGTGTTAGGGTTAGGGTAGGGGTTAGAGTTAGGGTACGCGTTAGGGTTAGGGTAGTTATTAAACCTATCCCACTCTCTAGATACCCCTTAGCACGTAAAGGAATATTATTTGGGGGTCCAGCCATGGAGAAGAGTTTAGACACTAGGATAAATAAGGAACACACCCATTATAAAGAAATCACATTAGGATTCTCTTTTTTAGCTGTTCCTTAAAACACTAGTGCCTAGGACATCTATTGGAGGCAGAAGCAGTCAAGGGTAGCCAAGGGTTAGGGTTAGGCTTAGGGTTAGGCTTAGGGTACGGCTTAGGGTACGGGTTAGGTGAGGGGTGCGGGTACGGCGTAGGGTATGGGTTAGGGTTAGGGTTAGTGTTAGGGTTAGGGCTCGGTTTAGGGTACGGGTTAGGATTAGGTTACGTGTTAGGGTTAGGGTAGAGGTTAGGGTTAGGGTACGCGTTAGGGTTAGGGTAGTTAGTAAACCTATCCCACTCTCTAGATACCCCTTAGCACGTAAAGGAGTATTATTTGGGGATCCAGCCATGGAGAAGAGTTTAGGCACTAGGATAAGATAAGGAACACACCCATTATAAAGAAATCACATTAGGATTCTCTTTTTAAGCTGTTCCTTAAAACACTAGTGCTTAGGAAATCTATTGGAGGCAGAAGCAGTCAAGGGTAGCCTAGGTTTAGGGTTAGGCTTAGGGTTCGGCTTAGGATACGGCTTAGGGTACGGGTTCGGGGAGGGGTGCGGGTATGGCGTAGGGTATGGGTTAGGGTTAGTGTTAGGGTTAGGGCTCGGTTTAGGGTACGGGTTAGGATTAGGGTACGTGTTAGGGTTAGGGTAGGGGTTAGGGTTAGGGTACGCGTTAGCGTTAGGGTAGTTATTAAACCTATCCCACTCTCTAGATACCCCTTAGCACGTAAAGGAATATTATTTGAGGGTGCAGCCATGGAGAAGAGTTTAGACACTAGGATAAGATAAGGAACACACCCATTATAAAGAAATCACATTAGGATTCTCTTTTTAAGCTGTTCCTTAAAACACTAGTGCTTAGGAAATCTATTGGAGGCAGAAGCAGTCAAGGGTAGCCTAGGGTTAGGCTTAGGGTTAGGCTTAGCGTACCGCTTAGGGTACGGGTTTGGGGAGGGGTTCGGTTACGGCGTAGGGTATGGGTTAGGGTTTGGATTAGGGTTAGTGCTAGGGTTAGGGCTCGGTTTAGGGTACGGGTTAGGATTAGGGTACGTGTTAGTGTTAGGGTAGGGGTTAGGGTTAGAGTACGCATTAGGGTTAGGGTAGTTATTAAACCTATCCCACTCTCTAGATACCCCTCAGCACGTAAGGGAATATTATTTGGGGGTGCAGCCATGGAGAAGAGTTTAGACACTAAGATAAGATAAGGAACACACCCATTATAAAGAAATCACATTAGGATTCTCTTTTTAAGCTGTTCCTTAAAACACTAGTGCTTAGGAAATCTATTGGAGGCAGAAGCAGTCAAGGGTAGCGTAGGGTTAGGGTTAGGCTTAGGGTTAGGCTTAGGGTACGGCTTAGGGTACGGGTTCAGGGAGGGGTTCGGGTACGGCGTAGGGTATGCGTTAGGGTTAGTGTTAGGGTTAGTGTTAGGGTTAGGGCTCGGTTCAGGTACGGGTTAGGATTAGGATACGTGTTAGGGTTAGGGTAGGGGTTAGGGTTAGGGTACGCTTTAGGGTTAGGGTAGTTATTAAACCTATCCCACTCTCTAGATACCCCTTAGCACGTAAAGGAATATTATTTGGGGGTCCAGCCATGGAGAAGAGTTTAGACACTAGGATAAATAAGGAACACACCCATTATAAAGAAATCACATTAGGATTCTCTTTTTAAGCTGTTCCTTAAAACACTAGTGCTTAGGAAATCTATTGGAGGCAGAAGCAGTCAAGGGTAGCCTAGGGTTAGGGTTAGGCTTAGGGTTAGGCTTAGGGTACGGCTTAGGGTACGGGTTAGGTGAGGGGTGCGGGTACGGCGTAGGGTATGGGTTAGGGTTAGGGTTAGTGTTAGGGTTAGGGCTCGGTTTAGGGTACGGGTTAGGATTAGGGTACGTGTTAGGGTTAGGGTAGGGGTTAGGGTTAGGGTACGCGTTAGGGTTAGGGTAGTTATTAAACCTATCCCACTCTCTAGATACCCCTTAGCACGTAAAGGAATATTATTTGGGGGTCCAGCCATGGAGAAGAGTTTAGACACTAGGATAAGATAAGGAACACACCCATTATAAAGAAATCACATTAGGATTCTCTTTTTAAGCTGTTCCTTAAAACACTAGTGCTTAGGAAATCTATTGGAGGCAGAAGCAGTCAAGGGTAGCCTAGGGTTAGGGTTAGGCTTAGGGTTAGGCTTAGGGTACGGCTTAGGGTACGGGTTCGGGGAGGGGTTCGGGTACAGCGTAGGGTATGTGTTAGGGTTAGAGTTAGGGTTAGTGTTAGGGTTAGGGCTCGGTTTAGGGTACGGGTTAGGATTAGGGTACGTGTTAGGGTTAGGGTAGGGATTAGAGTTAGGGTACGCGTTAGGGTTAGGGTAGTTATTAAACCTATCCCACTCTCTAGATACCCCTTAGCACGTAAAGGAATATTATTTGGGGGTCCAGCCATGGAGAAGAGTTTAGACACTAAGATAAGATAAGGAACACACCCATTATAAAGAAATCACATTAGAATTCTCTTTTTAAGCTGTTCCTTAAAACACTAGTGCTTAGGAAATCTATTGGAGGCAGAAGCAGTCAAGGGTAGCCAAGGGTTAGGGTTAGGCTTAGGGTTAGGCTTAGGGTACGGCTTAGGGTTCGGGTTCGGGGAAGGGTGCGGGTACGGCGTAGGGTATGTGTTATGGTTAGGGTTAGGGTTAGTGTTAGGGTCAGGGCTCGGTTTAGGGTACGGGTTAGGATTAGGGTACGTGTTAGGGTTAGGGTAGGGGTTAGGGTTAGGGTACGCGTTAGGGTTAGGGTAGTTAGTAAACCTATCCCACTCTCTAGATACCCCTTAGCACGTAAAGGAGTATTATTTGGGGATCCAGCCATGGAGAAGAGTTTAGGCACTAGGATAAGATAAGGAACACACCCATTATAAAAAAATCACATTAGGATTCTCTTTTTAAGCTGTTCCTTAAATCACTAGTGCTTAGGAAATCTATTGGAGGCAGAAGCAGTCAAGGGTAGCCTAGGTTTAGGGTTAGGCTTAGGGTTCGGCTTAGGGTACGGCTTAGTGTACGGGTTCGGAGATGGGTGCGGGTACGGCGTAGGGTATGGGTTAGGGTTAGGGTTAGTGTTAGGGTTAGGGCTCGGTTTAGGGTACGGGTTAGGATTAGGGTACGTGTTAGGGTTAGGGTAGGGGTTAGGGTTAGGGTACGCGTTAGCGTTAGGGTAGTTATTAAACCTATCCCACTCTCTAGATACCCCTTAGCACGTAAAGGAATATTATTTGGGGGTCCAGCCATGGAGAAGAGTTTAGACACTAGGATAAGATAAGGAACACACCCATTATAAAGAAATCACATTAGGATTCTATCTTAAGCTGTTCCTTAAAACACTAGTGCTTAGGAAATCTATTGGAGGCAGAAGCAGTCAAGGGTAGCCTAGGTTTAGGGTTAGGCTTAGGGTTAGGCTTAGGGTACGGCTTAGGGTTCGGGTTCGGGGAGGGGTTCGGGTACGGCGTAGGGTATGTGTTATGGTTAGGGTTAGGGTTAGTGTTAGGGTTAGGGCTCGGTTTAGGGTACGGGTTAGGATTAGGGTACGTGTTAGGGTTAGGGTAGGGGTTAGGGTTAGGGTACGCGTTAGGGTTAGGGTAGTTAGTAAACCTATCCCACTCTCTAGATACCCCTTAGCACGTAAAGGAGTATTATTTGGGGATCCAGCCATGGAGAAGAGTTTAGGCACTAGGATAAGATAAGGAACACACCCATTATAAAGAAATCACATTAGGATTCTCTTTTTAAGCTGTTCCTTAAAACACTAGTGCTTAGGAAATCTATTGGAGGCAGAAGCAGTCAAGGGTAGCCTAGGTTTAGGGTTAGGCTTAGGGTTCGGCTTAGGATACGGCTTAGGGTACGGGTTCGGGGAGGGGTGAGGGTACGGCGTAGGGTATGGGTTAGGGTTAGGGTTAGGGTTAGTGTTAGGGTTAGGGCTCGGTTTAGGGTACGGGTTAGGATTAGGGTACGTGTTAGGGTTAGGGTAGGGGTTAGAGTTAGGGTACGCGTTAGGGTTAGGGTAGTTATTAAACCTATCCCACTCTCTAGATACCCCTTAGCACGTAAAGGAATATTATTTGGGGGTCCAGCCATGGAGAAGAGTTTAGACACTAGGATAAGATAAGGAACACACCCATTATAAAGAAATCACATTAGAATTCTCTTTTTAAGCTGTTCCTTAAAACACTAGTGCTTAGGAAATCTATTGGAGGCAGAAGCAGTCAAGGGTAGCCAAGGGTTAGGGTTAGGCTTAGGGTTAGGCTTAGGGTACGGCTTAGGGTTCGGGTTCGGGGAAGGGTGCGGGTACGGCGTAGGGTATGTGTTATGGTTAGGGTTAGGGTTAGTGTTAGGGTCAGGGCTCGGTTTAGGGTACGGGTTAGGATTAGGGTACGTGTTAGGGTTAGGGTAGGGGTTAGGGTTAGGGTACGCGTTAGGGTTAGGGTAGTTAGTAAACCTATCCCACTCTCTAGATACCCCTTAGCACGTAAAGGAGTATTATTTGGGGATCCAGCCATGGAGAAGAGTTTAGGCACTAGGATAAGATAAGGAACACACCCATTATAAAGAAATCACATTAGGATTCTCTTTTTAAGCTGTTCCTTAAATCACTAGTGCTTAGGAAATCTATTGGAGGCAGAAGCAGTCAAGGGTAGCCTAGGTTTAGGGTTAGGCTTAGGGTTCGGCTTAGGGTACGGCTTAGTGTACGGGTTCGGGGATGGGTGCGGGTACGGCGTAGGGTATGGGTTAGGGTTAGGGTTAGTGTTAGGGTTAGGGCTCGGTTTAGGGTACGGGTTAGGATTAGGGTACGTGTTAGGGTTAGGGTAGGGGTTAGGGTTAGGGTACGCGTTAGCGTTAGGGTAGTTATTAAACCTATCCCACTCTCTAGATACCCCTTAGCACGTAAAGGAATATTATTTGGGGGTCCAGCCATGGAGAAGAGTTTAGACACTAGGATAAGATAAGGAACACACCCATTATAAAGAAATCACATTAGGATTCTATTTTAAGCTGTTCCTTAAAACACTAGTGCTTAGGAAATCTATTGGAGGCAGAAGCAGTCAAGGGTAGCCTAGGTTTAGGGTTAGGCTTAGGGTTAGGCTTAGGGTACGGCTTAGGGTTCGGGTTCGGGGAGGGGTTCGGGTACGGCGTAGGGTATGTGTTATGGTTAGGGTTAGGGTTAGTGTTAGGGTTAGGGCTCGGTTTAGGGTACGGGTTAGGATTAGGGTACGTGTTAGGGTTAGGGTAGGGGTTAGGGTTAGGGTACGCGTTAGGGTTAGGGTAGTTAGTAAACCTATCCCACTCTCTAGATACCCCTTAGCACGTAAAGGAGTATTATTTGGGGATCCAGCCATGGAGAAGAGTTTAGGCACTAGGATAAGATAAGGAACACACCCATTATAAAGAAATCACATTAGGATTCTCTTTTTAAGCTGTTCCTTAAAACACTAGTGCTTAGGAAATCTATTGGAGGCAGAAGCAGTCAAGGGTAGCCTAGGTTTAGGGTTAGGCTTAGGGTTCGGCTTAGGATACGGCTTAGGGTACGGGTTCGGGGAGGGGTGAGGGTACGGCGTAGGGTATGGGTTAGGGTTAGGGTTAGGGTTAGTGTTAGGGTTAGGGCTCGGTTTAGGGTACGGGTTAGGATTAGGGTACGTGTTAGGGTTAGGGTAGGGGTTAGAGTTAGGGTACGCGTTAGGGTTAGGGTAGTTATTAAACCTATCCCACTCTCTAGATACCCCTTAGCACGTAAAGGAATATTATTTGGGGGTCCAGCCATGGAGAAGAGTTTAGACACTAGGATAAATAAGGAACACACCCATTATAAAGAAATCACATTAGGATTCTCTTTTTTAGCTGTTCCTTAAAACACTAGTGCCTAGGACATCTATTGGAGGCAGAAGCAGTCAAGGGTAGCCAAGGGTTAGGGTTAGGCTTAGGGTTAGGCTTAGGGTACGGCTTAGGGTACGGGTTCGGGGAGGGGTGCGGGTACGGCGTAGGGTATGGGTTAGGGTTAGGGTTAGTGTTAGGGTTAGGGCTCGGTTTAGGGTACGGGTTAGGATTAGGGTACGTGTTAGGGTTAGGGTAGGGGTTAGGGTTAGGGTACGCGTTAGCGTTAGGGTAGTTATTAAACCTATCCCACTCTCTAGATACCCCTTAGCACGTAAAGGAATATTATTTGAGGGTGCAGCCATGGAGAAGAGTTTAGACACTAGGATAAGATAAGGAACACACCCATTATAAAGAAATCACATTAGGATTCTCTTTTTAAGCTGTTCCTTAAAACACTAGTGCTTAGGAAATCTATTGGAGGCAGAAGCAGTCAAGGGTAGCCTAGGGTTAGGGTTAGGCTTAGGGTTAGGCTTAGCGTACCGCTTAGGGTACGGGTTTGGGGAGGGGTTCGGTTACGGCGTAGGGTATGGGTTAGGGTTTGGATTAGGGTTAGTGCTAGGGTTAGGGCTCGGTTTAGGGTACGGGTTAGGATTAGGGTACGTGTTAGTGTTAGGGTAGGGGTTAGGGTTAGAGTACGCATTAGGGTTAGGGTAGTTATTAAACCTATCCCACTCTCTAGATACCCCTCAGCACGTAAGGGAATATTATTTGGGGGTGCAGCCATGGAGAAGAGTTTAGACACTAAGATAAGATAAGGAACACACCCATTATAAAGAAATCACATTAGGATTCTCTTTTTAAGCTGTTCCTTAAAACACTAGTGCTTAGGAAATCTATTGGAGGCAGAAGCAGTCAAGGGTAGCGTAGGGTTAGGGTTAGGCTTAGGGTTAGGCTTAGGGTACGGCTTAGGGTACGGGTTCAGGGAGGGGTTCGGGTACGGCGTAGGGTATGCGTTAGGGTTAGTGTTAGGGTTAGTGTTAGGGTTAGGGCTCGGTTCAGGTACGGGTTAGGATTAGGATACGTGTTAGGGTTAGGGTAGGGGTTAGGGTTAGGGTACGCTTTAGGGTTAGGGTAGTTATTAAACCTATCCCACTTTCTAGATACCCCTTAGCACGTAAAGGAATATTATTTGGGGGTCCAGCCATGGAGAAGAGTTTAGACACTAGGATAAATAAGGAACACACCCATTATAAAGAAATCACATTAGGATTCTCTTTTTAAGCTGTTCCTTAAAACACTAGTGCTTAGGAAATCTATTGGAGGCAGAAGCAGTCAAGGGTAGCCTAGGGTTAGGGTTAGGCTTAGGGTTAGGCTTAGGGTACGGCTTAGGGTACGGGTTAGGTGAGGGGTGCGGGTACGGCGTAGGGTATGGGTTAGGGTTAGGGTTAGTGTTAGGGTTAGGGCTCGGTTTAGGGTACGGGTTAGGATTAGGGTACGTGTTAGGGTTAGGGTAGGGGTTAGGGTTAGGGTACGCGTTAGGGTTAGGGTAGTTATTAAACCTATCCCACTCTCTAGATACCCCTTAGCACGTAAAGGAATATTATTTGGGGGTCCAGCCATGGAGAAGAGTTTAGACACTAGGATAAGATAAGGAACACACCCATTATAAAGAAATCACATTAGGATTCTCTTTTTAAGCTGTTCCTTAAAACACTAGTGCTTAGGAAATCTATTGGAGGCAGAAGCAGTCAAGGGTAGCCTAGGGTTAGGGTTAGGCTTAGGGTTAGGCTTAGGGTACGGCTTAGGGTACGGGTACGGGGAGGGGTTCGGGTACAGCGTAGGGTATGTGTTAGGGTTAGAGTTAGGGTTAGTGTTAGGGTTAGGGCTCGGTTTAGGGTACGGGTTAGGATTAGGGTACGTGTTAGGGTTAGGGTAGGGGTTAGAGTTAGGGTACGCGTTAGGGTTAGGGTAGTTATTAAACCTATCCCACTCTCTAGATACCCCTTAGCACGTAAAGGAATATTATTTGGGGGTCCAGCCATGGAGAAGAGTTTAGACACTAAGATAAGATAAGGAACACACCCATTATAAAGAAATCACATTAGGATTCTCTTTTTTAGCTGTTCCTTAAAACACTAGTGCCTAGGACATCTATTGGAGGCAGAAGCAGTCAAGGGTAGCCAAGGGTTAGGGTTAGGCTTAGGGTTAGGCTTAGGGTACGGCTTAGGGTACGGGTTCGGGGAGGGGTGCGGGTATGGCGTAGGGTATGGGTTAGGGTTAGGGTTAGTGTTAGGGTTAGGGCTCGGTTTAGGGTACGGGTTAGGATTAGGGTACGTGTTAGGGTTAGGGGAGGGGTTAGGGTTAGGGTACGCTTTAGGGTTAGGGTAGTTATTAAACCTATCCCACTTTCTAGATACCCCTTAGCACGTAAAGGAATATTATTTGGGGGTCCAGCCATGGAGAAGAGTTTAGACACTAGGATAAATAAGGAACACACCCATTATAAATAAATCACATTAGGATTCTCTTTTTAAGCTGTTCCTTAAAACACTAGTGCTTAGGAAATCTATTGGAGGCAGAAGCAGTCAAGGGTAGCCTAGGTTTAGGGTTAGGCTTAGGGTTCGGCTTAGGGTACGGCTTAGTGTACGGGTTCGGGGATGGGTGCGGGTACGGCGTAGGGTTTGGGTTAGGGTTAGGGTTAGTGTTAGGGTTAGGGCTCGGTTCAGGGTACGGGTTAGGATTAGGGTACGTGTTAGGGTTAGGGTAGGGGTTAGGGTTAGGGTACGCGTTAGCGTTAGGGTAGTTATTAAACCTATCCCACTCTCTAGATACCCCTTAGCACGTAAAGGAATATTATTTGGGGGTCCAGCCATGGAGAAGAGTTTAGACACTAGGATAAGATAAGGAACACACCCATTATAAAGAAATCACATTAGGATTCTATCTTAAGCTGTTCCTTAAAACACTAGTGCTTAGGAAATCTATTGGAGGCAGAAGCAGTCAAGGGTAGCCTAGGTTTAGGGTTAGGCTTAGGGTTAGGCTTAGGGTACGGCTTAGGGTTCGGGTTCGGGGAGGGGTTCGGGTACGGCGTAGGGTATGTGTTATGGTTAGGGTTAGGGTTAGTGTTAGGGTTAGGGCTCGGTTTAGGGTACGGGTTAGGATTAGGGTACGTGTTAGGGTTAGGGTAGGGGTTAGGGTTAGGGTACGCGTTAGGGTTAGGGTAGTTAGTAAACCTATCCCACTCTCTAGATACCCCTTAGCACGTAAAGGAGTATTATTTGGGGATCCAGCCATGGAGAAGAGTTTAGGCACTAGGATAAGATAAGGAACACACCCATTATAAAGAAATCACATTAGGATTCTCTTTTTAAGCTGTTCCTTAAAACACTAGTGCTTAGGAAATCTATTGGAGGCAGAAGCAGTCAAGGGTAGCCTAGGTTTAGGGTTAGGCTTAGGGTTCGGCTTAGGATACGGCTTAGGGTACGGGTTCGGGGAGGGGTGAGGGTACGGCGTAGGGTATGGGTTAGGGTTAGGGTTAGGGTTAGTGTTAGGGTTAGGGCTCGGTTTAGGGTACGGGTTAGGATTAGGGTACGTGTTAGGGTTAGGGTAGGGGTTAGGGTTAGGGTACGCGTTAGGGTTAGGGTAGTTAGTAAACCTATCCCACTCTCTAGATACCCCTTAGCACGTAAAGGAGTATTATTTGGGGATCCAGCCATGGAGAAGAGTTTAGGCACTAGGATAAGATAAGGAACACACCCATTATAAAGAAATCACATTAGGATTCTCTTTTTAAGCTGTTCCTTAAAACACTAGTGCTTAGGAAATCTATTGGAGGCAGAAGCAGTCAAGGGTAGCCTAGGTTTAGGGTTAGGCTTAGGGTGCGGCTTAGGATACGGCTTAGGGTACGGGTTCGGGGAGGGGTGAGGGTACGGCGTAGGGTATGGGTTAGGGTTAGGGTTAGGGTTAGTGTTAGGGTTAGGGCTCGGTTTAGGGTACGGGTTAGGATTAGGGTACGTGTTAGGGTTAGGGTAGGGGTTAGAGTTAGGGTACGCGTTAGGGTTAGGGTAGTTATTAAACCTATCCCACTCTCTAGATACCCCTTAGCACGTAAAGGAATATTATTTGGGGGTCCAGCCATGGAGAAGAGTTTAGACACTAGGATAAATAAGGAACACACCCATTATAAAGAAATCACATTAGGATTCTCTTTTTTAGCTGTTCCTTAAAACACTAGTGCCTAGGACATCTATTGGAGGCAGAAGCAGTCAAGGGTAGCCAAGGGTTAGGGTTAGGCTTAGGGTTAGGCTTAGGGTACGGCTTAGGGTACGGGTTCGGGGAGGGGTGCGGGTATGGCGTAGGGTATGGGTTAGGGTTAGGGTTAGTGTTAGGGTTAGGGCTCGGTTTAGGGTACGGGTTAGGATTAGGGTACGTGTTAGGGTTAGGGTAGGGGTTAGGGTTAGGGTACGCTTTAGGGTTAGGGTAGTTATTAAACCTATCCCACTTTCTAGATACCCCTTAGCACGTAAAGGAATATTATTTGGGGGTCCAGCCATGGAGAAGAGTTTAGACACTAGGATAAATAAGGAACACACCCATTATAAATAAATCACATTAGGATTCTCTTTTTAAGCTGTTCCTTAAAACACTAGTGCTTAGGAAATCTATTGGAGGCAGAAGCAGTCAAGGGTAGCCTAGGTTTAGGGTTAGGCTTAGGGTTCGGCTTAGGGTACGGCTTAGTGTACGGGTTCGGGGATGGGTGCGGGTACGGCGTAGGGTTTGGGTTAGGGTTAGGGTTAGTGTTAGGGTTAGGGCTCGGTTCAGGGTACGGGTTAGGATTAGGGTACGTGTTAGGGTTAGGGTAGGGGTTAGGGTTAGGGTACGCGTTAGCGTTAGGGTAGTTATTAAACCTATCCCACTCTCTAGATACCCCTTAGCACGTAAAGGAATATTATTTGGGGGTCCAGCCATGGAGAAGAGTTTAGACACTAGGATAAGATAAGGAACACACCCATTATAAAGAAATCACATTAGGATTCTATCTTAAGCTGTTCCTTAAAACACTAGTGCTTAGGAAATCTATTGGAGGCAGAAGCAGTCAAGGGTAGCCTAGGTTTAGGGTTAGGCTTAGGGTTAGGCTTAGGGTACGGCTTAGGGTTCGGGTTCGGGGAGGGGTTCGGGTACGGCGTAGGGTATGTGTTATGGTTAGGGTTAGGGTTAGTGTTAGGGTTAGGGCTCGGTTTAGGGTACGGGTTAGGATTAGGGTACGTGTTAGGGTTAGGGTAGGGGTTAGGGTTAGGGTACGCGTTAGGGTTAGGGTAGTTAGTAAACCTATCCCACTCTCTAGATACCCCTTAGCACGTAAAGGAGTATTATTTGGGGATCCAGCCATGGAGAAGAGTTTAGGCACTAGGATAAGATAAGGAACACACCCATTATAAAGAAATCACATTAGGATTCTCTTTTTAAGCTGTTCCTTAAAACACTAGTGCTTAGGAAATCTATTGGAGGCAGAAGCAGTCAAGGGTAGCCTAGGTTTAGGGTTAGGCTTAGGGTTCGGCTTAGGATACGGCTTAGGGTACGGGTTCGGGGAGGGGTGAGGGTACGGCGTAGGGTATGGGTTAGGGTTAGGGTTAGGGTTAGTGTTAGGGTTAGGGCTCGGTTTAGGGTACGGGTTAGGATTAGGGTACGTGTTAGGGTTAGGGTAGGGGTTAGGGTTAGGGTACGCTTTAGGGTTAGGGTAGTTATTAAACCTATCCCACTTTCTAGATACCCCTTAGCACGTAAAGGAATATTATTTGGGGGTCCAGCCATGGAGAAGAGTTTAGACACTAGGATAAATAAGGAACACACCCATTATAAATAAATCACATTAGGATTCTCTTTTTAAGCTGTTCCTTAAAACACTAGTGCTTAGGAAATCTATTGGAGGCAGAAGCAGTCAAGGGTAGCCTAGGTTTAGGGTTAGGCTTAGGGTTCGGCTTAGGGTACGGCTTAGTGTACGGGTTCGGGGATGGGTGCGGGTACGGCGTAGGGTTTGGGTTAGGGTTAGGGTTAGTGTTAGGGTTAGGGCTCGGTTTAGGGTACGGGTTAGGATTAGGGTACGTGTTAGGGTTAGGGTAGGGGTTAGGGTTAGGGTACGCGTTAGCGTTAGGGTAGTTATTAAACCTATCCCACTCTCTAGATACCCCTTAGCACGTAAAGGAATATTATTTGGGGGTCCAGCCATGGAGAAGAGTTTAGACACTAGGATAAGATAAGGAACACACCCATTATAAAGAAATCACATTAGGATTCTATCTTAAGCTGTTCCTTAAAACACTAGTGCTTAGGAAATCTATTGGAGGCAGAAGCAGTCAAGGGTAGCCTAGGTTTAGGGTTAGGCTTAGGGTTAGGCTTAGGGTACGGCTTAGGGTTCGGGTTCGGGGAGGGGTTCGGGTACGGCGTAGGGTATGTGTTATGGTTAGGGTTAGGGTTAGTGTTAGGGTTAGGGCTCGGTTTAGGGTACGGGTTAGGATTAGGGTACGTGTTAGGGTTAGGGTAGGGGTTAGGGTTAGGGTACGCGTTAGGGTTAGGGTAGTTAGTAAACCTATCCCACTCTCTAGATACCCCTTAGCACGTAAAGGAGTATTATTTGGGGATCCAGCCATGGAGAAGAGTTTAGGCACTAGGATAAGATAAGGAACACACCCATTATAAAGAAATCACATTAGGATTCTCTTTTTAAGCTGTTCCTTAAAACACTAGTGCTTAGGAAATCTATTGGAGGCAGAAGCAGTCAAGGGTAGCCTAGGTTTAGGGTTAGGCTTAGGGTTCGGCTTAGGATACGGCTTAGGGTACGGGTTCGGGGAGGGGTGAGGGTACGGCGTAGGGTATGGGTTAGGGTTAGGGTTAGGGTTAGTGTTAGGGTTAGGGCTCGGTTTAGGGTACGGGTTAGGATTAGGGTACGTGTTAGGGTTAGGGTAGGGGTTAGAGTTAGGGTACGCGTTAGGGTTAGGGTAGTTATTAAACCTATCCCACTCTCTAGATACCCCTTAGCACGTAAAGGAATATTATTTGGGGGTCCAGCCATGGAGAAGAGTTTAGACACTAGGATAAGATAAGGAACACACCCATTATAAAGAAATCACATTAGAATTCTCTTTTTAAGCTGTTCCTTAAAACACTAGTGCTTAGGAAATCTATTGGAGGCAGAAGCAGTCAAGGGTAGCCAAGGGTTAGGGTTAGGCTTAGGGTTAGGCTTAGGGTACGGCTTAGGGTACGGGTTAGGTGAGGGGTGCGGGTACGGCGTAGGGTATGGGTTAGGGTTAGGGTTAGTGTTAGGGTTAGGGCTCGGTTTAGGGTACGGGTTAGGATTAGGGTACGTGTTAGGGTTAGGGTAGAGGTTAGGGTTAGGGTACGCGTTAGGGTTAGGGTAGTTAGTAAACCTATCCCACTCTCTAGATACCCCTTAGCACGTAAAGGAGTATTATTTGGGGATCCAGCCATGGAGAAGAGTTTAGGCACTAGGATAAGATAAGGAACACACCCATTATAAAGAAATCACATTAGGATTCTCTTTTTAAGCTGTTCCTTAAAACACTAGTGCTTAGGAAATCTATTGGAGGCAGAAGCAGTCAAGGGTAGCCTAGGTTTAGGGTTAGGCTTAGGGTTCGGCTTAGGATACGGCTTAGGGTACGGGTTCGGGGAGGGGTGCGGGTATGGCGTAGGGTATGGGTTAGGGTTAGGGTTAGTGTTAGGGTTAGGGCTCGGTTTAGGGTACGGGTTAGGATTAGGGTACGTGTTAGGGTTAGGGTAGGGGTTAGGGTTAGGGTACGCGTTAGCGTTAGGGTAGTTATTAAACCTATCCCACTCTCTAGATAACCCTTAGCACGTAAAGGAATATTATTTGGGGGTCCAGCCATGGAGAAGAGTTTAGACACTAGGATAAGATAAGGAACACACCCATTATAAAGAAATCACATTAGGATTCTATTTTAAGCTGTTCCTTAAAACACTAGTGCTTAGGAAATCTATTGGAGGCAGAAGCAGTCAAGGGTAGCCTAGGTTTAGGGTTAGGCTTAGGGTTAGGCTTAGGGTACGGCTTAGGGTTCGGGTTCGGGGAGGGGTTCGGGTACGGCGTAGGGTATGTGTTATGGTTAGGGTTAGGGTTAGTGTTAGGGTTAGGGCTCGGTTTTGGGTACGGGTTAGGATTAGGGTACGTGTTAGGGTTAGGGTAGGGGTTAGGGTTAGGGTACGCGTTAGGGTTAGGGTAGTTAGTAAACCTATCCCACTCTCTAGATACCCCTTAGCACGTAAAGGAGTATTATTTGGGGATCCAGCCATGGAGAAGAGTTTAGGCACTAGGATAAGATAAGGAACACACCCATTATAAAGAAATCACATTAGGATTCTCTTTTTAAGCTGTTCCTTAAAACACTAGTGCTTAGGAAATCTATTGGAGGCAGAAGCAGTCAAGGGTAGCCTAGGTTTAGGGTTAGGCTTAGGGTTCGGCTTAGGATACGGCTTAGGGTACGGGTTCGGGGAGGGGTGAGGGTACGGCGTAGGGTATGGGTTAGGGTTAGGGTTAGGGTTAGTGTTAGGGTTAGGGCTCGGTTTAGGGTACGGGTTAGGATTAGGGTACGTGTTAGGGTTAGGGTAGGGGTTAGAGTTAGGGTACGCGTTAGGGTTAGGGTAGTTATTAAACCTATCCCACTCTCTAGATACCCCTTAGCACGTAAAGGAATATTATTTGGGGGTCCAGCCATGGAGAAGAGTTTAGACACTAGGATAAGATAAGGAACACACCCATTATAAAGAAATCACATTAGAATTCTCTTTTTAAGCTGTTCCTTAAAACACTAGTGCTTAGGAAATCTATTGGAGGCAGAAGCAGTCAAGGGTAGCCAAGGGTTAGGGTTAGGCTTAGGGTTAGGCTTAGGGTACGGCTTAGGGTTCGGGTTCGGGGAAGGGTGCGGGTACGGCGTAGGGTATGTGTTATGGTTAGGGTTAGGGTTAGTGTTAGGGTCAGGGCTCGGTTTAGGGTACGGGTTAGGATTAGGGTACGTGTTAGGGTTAGGGTAGGGGTTAGGGTTAGGGTACGCGTTAGGGTTAGGGTAGTTAGTAAACCTATCTCACTCTCTAGATACCCCTTAGCACGTAAAGGAGTATTATTTGGGGATCCAGCCATGGAGAAGAGTTTAGGCACTAGGATAAGATAAGGAACACACCCATTATAAAGAAATCACATTAGGATTCTCTTTTTAAGCTGTTCCTTAAATCACTAGTGCTTAGGAAATCTATTGGAGGCAGAAGCAGTCAAGGGTAGCCTAGGTTTAGGGTTAGGCTTAGGGTTCGGCTTAGGGTACGGCTTAGGGTACGGGTTCGGGGATGGGTGCGGGTACGGCGTAGGGTATGGGTTAGGGTTAGGGTTAGTGTTAGGGTTAGGGCTCGGTTTAGGGTACGGGTTAGGATTAGGGTACGTGTTAGGGTTAGGGTAGGGGTTAGGGTTAGGGTACGCGTTAGCGTTAGGGTAGTTATTAAACCTATCCCACTCTCTAGATACCCCTTAGCACGTAAAGGAGTATTATTTGGGGATCCAGCCATGGAGAAGAGTTTAGACACTAGGATAAATAAGGAACACACCCATTATAAAGAAATCACATTAGGATTCTCTTTTTTAGCTGTTCCTTAAAACACTAGTGCCTAGGACATCTATTGGAGGCAGAAGCAGTCAAGGGTAGCCAAGGGTTAGGGTTAGGCTTAGGGTTAGGCTTAGGGTACGGCTTAGGGTACGGGTTAGGTGAGGGGTGCGGGTACGGCGTAGGGTATGGGTTAGGGTTAGGGTTAGTGTTAGGGTTAGGGCTCGGTTTAGGGTACGGGTTAGGATTAGGGTACGTGTTAGGGTTAGGGTAGAGGTTAGGGTTAGGGTACGCGTTAGGGTTAGGGTAGTTAGTAAACCTATCCCACTCTCTAGATACCCCTTAGCACGTAAAGGAGTATTATTTGGGGATCCAGCCATGGAGAAGAGTTTAGGCACTAGGATAAGATAAGGAACACACCCATTATAAAGAAATCACATTAGGATTCTCTTTTTAAGCTGTTCCTTAAAACACTAGTGCTTAGGAAATCTATTGGAGGCAGAAGCAGTCAAGGGTGGCCTAGGTTTAGGGTTAGGCTTAGGGTTCGGCTTAGGATACGGCTTAGGGTACGGGTTCGGGGAGGGGTGCAGGTATGGCGTAGGGTATGGGTTAGGGTTAGGGTTAGTGTTAGGGTTAGGGCTCGGTTTAGGGTACGGGTTAGGATTAGGGTACGTGTTAGGGTTAGGGTAGGGGTTAGGGTTAGGGTACGCGTTAGCGTTAGGGTAGTTATTAAACCTATCCCACTCTCTAGATACCCCTTAGCACGTAAAGGAATATTATTTGAGGGTGCAGCCATGGAGAAGAGTTTAGACACTAGGATAAGATAAGGAACACACCCATTATAAAGAAATCACATTAGGATTCTCTTTTTAAGCTGTTCCTTAAAACACTAGTGCTTAGGAAATCTATTGGAGGCAGAAGCAGTCAAGGGTAGCCTAGGGTTAGGGTTAGGCTTAGGGTTAGGCTTAGCGTACCGCTTAGGGTACGGGTTTGGGGAGGGGTTCGGTTACGGCGTAGGGTATGGGTTAGGGTTTGGATTAGGGTTAGTGCTAGGGTTAGGGCTCGGTTTAGGGTACGGGTTAGGATTAGGGTACGTGTTAGTGTTAGGGTAGGGGTTAGGGTTAGAGTACGCATTAGGGTTAGGGTAGTTATTAAACCTATCCCACTCTCTAGATACCCCTCAGCACGTAAGGGAATATTATTTGGGGGTGCAGCCATGGAGAAGAGTTTAGACACTAAGATAAGATAAGGAACACACCCATTATAAAGAAATCACATTAGGATTCTCTTTTTAAGCTGTTCCTTAAAACACTAGTGCTTAGGAAATCTATTGGAGGCAGAAGCAGTCAAGGGTAGCGTAGGGTTAGGGTTAGGCTTAGGGTTAGGCTTAGGGTACGGCTTAGGGTACGGGTTCAGGGAGGGGTTCGGGTACGGCGTAGGGTATGCGTTAGGGTTAGTGTTAGGGTTAGTGTTAGGGTTAGGGCTCGGTTCAGGTACGGGTTAGGATTAGGATACGTGTTAGGGTTAGGGTAGGGGTTAGGGTTAGGGTACGCTTTAGGGTTAGGGTAGTTATTAAACCTATCCCACTTTCTAGATACCCCTTAGCACGTAAAGGAATATTATTTGGGGGTCCAGCCATGGAGAAGAGTTTAGACACTAGGATAAATAAGGAACACACCCATTATAAAGAAATCACATTAGGATTCTCTTTTTAAGCTGTTCCTTAAAACACTAGTGCTTAGGAAATCTATTGGAGGCAGAAGCAGTCAAGGGTAGCCTAGGGTTAGGGTTAGGCTTAGGGTTAGGCTTAGGGTACGGCTTAGGGTACGGGTTAGGTGAGGGGTGCGGGTACGGCGTAGGGTATGGGTTAGGGTTAGGGTTAGTGTTAGGGTTAGGGCTCGGTTTAGGGTACGGGTTAGGATTAGGGTACGTGTTAGGGTTAGGGTAGGGGTTAGGGTTAGGGTACGCGTTAGGGTTAGGGTAGTTATTAAACCTATCCCACTCTCTAGATACCCCTTAGCACGTAAAGGAATATTATTTGGGGGTCCAGCCATGGAGAAGAGTTTAGACACTAGGATAAGATAAGGAACACACCCATTATAAAGAAATCACATTAGGATTCTCTTTTTAAGCTGTTCCTTAAAACACTAGTGCTTAGGAAATCTATTGGAGGCAGAAGCAGTCAAGGGTAGCCTAGGTTTAGGGTTAGGCTTAGGGTTCGGCTTAGGATACGGCTTAGGGTACGGGTTCGGGGAGGGGTGAGGGTACGGCGTAGGGTATGGGTTAGGGTTAGGGTTAGGGTTAGTGTTAGGGTTAGGGCTCGGTTTAGGGTACGGGTTAGGATTAGGGTACGTGTTAGGGTTAGGGTAGGGGTTAGAGTTAGGGTACGCGTTAGGGTTAGGGTAGTTATTAAACCTATCCCACTCTCTAGATACCCCTTAGCACGTAAAGGAATATTATTTGGGGGTCCAGCCATGGAGAAGAGTTTAGACACTAGGATAAGATAAGGAACACACCCATTATAAAGAAATCACATTAGAATTCTCTTTTTAAGCTGTTCCTTAAAACACTAGTGCTTAGGAAATCTATTGGAGGCAGAAGCAGTCAAGGGTAGCCAAGGGTTAGGGTTAGGCTTAGGGTTAGGCTTAGGGTACGGCTTAGGGTACGGGTTAGGTGAGGGGTGCGGGTACGGCGTAGGGTATGGGTTAGGGTTAGGGTTAGTGTTAGGGTTAGGGCTCGGTTTAGGGTACGGGTTAGGATTAGGGTACGTGTTAGGGTTAGGGTAGAGGTTAGGGTTAGGGTACGCGTTAGGGTTAGGGTAGTTAGTAAACCTATCCCACTCTCTAGATACCCCTTAGCACGTAAAGGAGTATTATTTGGGGATCCAGCCATGGAGAAGAGTTTAGGCACTAGGATAAGATAAGGAACACACCCATTATAAAGAAATCACATTAGGATTCTCTTTTTAAGCTGTTCCTTAAAACACTAGTGCTTAGGAAATCTATTGGAGGCAGAAGCAGTCAAGGGTAGCCTAGGTTTAGGGTTAGGCTTAGGGTTCGGCTTAGGATACGGCTTAGGGTACGGGTTCGGGGAGGGGTGCGGGTATGGCGTAGGGTATGGGTTAGGGTTAGGGTTAGTGTTAGGGTTAGGGCTCGGTTTAGGGTACGGGTTAGGATTAGGGTACGTGTTAGGGTTAGGGTAGGGGTTAGGGTTAGGGTACGCGTTAGCGTTAGGGTAGTTATTAAACCTATCCCACTCTCTAGATAACCCTTAGCACGTAAAGGAATATTATTTGGGGGTCCAGCCATGGAGAAGAGTTTAGACACTAGGATAAGATAAGGAACACACCCATTATAAAGAAATCACATTAGGATTCTATTTTAAGCTGTTCCTTAAAACACTAGTGCTTAGGAAATCTATTGGAGGCAGAAGCAGTCAAGGGTAGCCTAGGTTTAGGGTTAGGCTTAGGGTTAGGCTTAGGGTACGGCTTAGGGTTCGGGTTCGGGGAGGGGTTCGGGTACGGCGTAGGGTATGTGTTATGGTTAGGGTTAGGGTTAGTGTTAGGGTTAGGGCTCGGTTTTGGGTACGGGTTAGGATTAGGGTACGTGTTAGGGTTAGGGTAGGGGTTAGGGTTAGGGTACGCGTTAGGGTTAGGGTAGTTAGTAAACCTATCCCACTCTCTAGATACCCCTTAGCACGTAAAGGAGTATTATTTGGGGATCCAGCCATGGAGAAGAGTTTAGGCACTAGGATAAGATAAGGAACACACCCATTATAAAGAAATCACATTAGGATTCTCTTTTTAAGCTGTTCCTTAAAACACTAGTGCTTAGGAAATCTATTGGAGGCAGAAGCAGTCAAGGGTAGCCTAGGTTTAGGGTTAGGCTTAGGGTTCGGCTTAGGATACGGCTTAGGGTACGGGTTCGGGGAGGGGTGAGGGTACGGCGTAGGGTATGGGTTAGGGTTAGGGTTAGGGTTAGTGTTAGGGTTAGGGCTCGGTTTAGGGTACGGGTTAGGATTAGGGTACGTGTTAGGGTTAGGGTAGGGGTTAGAGTTAGGGTACGCGTTAGGGTTAGGGTAGTTATTAAACCTATCCCACTCTCTAGATACCCCTTAGCACGTAAAGGAATATTATTTGGGGGTCCAGCCATGGAGAAGAGTTTAGACACTAGGATAAGATAAGGAACACACCCATTATAAAGAAATCACATTAGAATTCTCTTTTTAAGCTGTTCCTTAAAACACTAGTGCTTAGGAAATCTATTGGAGGCAGAAGCAGTCAAGGGTAGCCAAGGGTTAGGGTTAGGCTTAGGGTTAGGCTTAGGGTACGGCTTAGGGTTCGGGTTCGGGGAAGGGTGCGGGTACGGCGTAGGGTATGTGTTATGGTTAGGGTTAGGGTTAGTGTTAGGGTCAGGGCTCGGTTTAGGGTACGGGTTAGGATTAGGGTACGTGTTAGGGTTAGGGTAGGGGTTAGGGTTAGGGTACGCGTTAGGGTTAGGGTAGTTAGTAAACCTATCTCACTCTCTAGATACCCCTTAGCACGTAAAGGAGTATTATTTGGGGATCCAGCCATGGAGAAGAGTTTAGGCACTAGGATAAGATAAGGAACACACCCATTATAAAGAAATCACATTAGGATTCTCTTTTTAAGCTGTTCCTTAAATCACTAGTGCTTAGGAAATCTATTGGAGGCAGAAGCAGTCAAGGGTAGCCTAGGTTTAGGGTTAGGCTTAGGGTTCGGCTTAGGGTACGGCTTAGGGTACGGGTTCGGGGATGGGTGCGGGTACGGCGTAGGGTATGGGTTAGGGTTAGGGTTAGTGTTAGGGTTAGGGCTCGGTTTAGGGTACGGGTTAGGATTAGGGTACGTGTTAGGGTTAGGGTAGGGGTTAGGGTTAGGGTACGCGTTAGCGTTAGGGTAGTTATTAAACCTATCCCACTCTCTAGATACCCCTTAGCACGTAAAGGAGTATTATTTGGGGATCCAGCCATGGAGAAGAGTTTAGACACTAGGATAAATAAGGAACACACCCATTATAAAGAAATCACATTAGGATTCTCTTTTTTAGCTGTTCCTTAAAACACTAGTGCCTAGGACATCTATTGGAGGCAGAAGCAGTCAAGGGTAGCCAAGGGTTAGGGTTAGGCTTAGGGTTAGGCTTAGGGTACGGCTTAGGGTACGGGTTAGGTGAGGGGTGCGGGTACGGCGTAGGGTATGGGTTAGGGTTAGGGTTAGTGTTAGGGTTAGGGCTCGGTTTAGGGTACGGGTTAGGATTAGGGTACGTGTTAGGGTTAGGGTAGAGGTTAGGGTTAGGGTACGCGTTAGGGTTAGGGTAGTTAGTAAACCTATCCCACTCTCTAGATACCCCTTAGCACGTAAAGGAGTATTATTTGGGGATCCAGCCATGGAGAAGAGTTTAGGCACTAGGATAAGATAAGGAACACACCCATTATAAAGAAATCACATTAGGATTCTCTTTTTAAGCTGTTCCTTAAAACACTAGTGCTTAGGAAATCTATTGGAGGCAGAAGCAGTCAAGGGTGGCCTAGGTTTAGGGTTAGGCTTAGGGTTCGGCTTAGGATACGGCTTAGGGTACGGGTTCGGGGAGGGGTGCAGGTATGGCGTAGGGTATGGGTTAGGGTTAGGGTTAGTGTTAGGGTTAGGGCTCGGTTTAGGGTACGGGTTAGGATTAGGGTACGTGTTAGGGTTAGGGTAGGGGTTAGGGTTAGGGTACGCGTTAGCGTTAGGGTAGTTATTAAACCTATCCCACTCTCTAGATACCCCTTAGCACGTAAAGGAATATTATTTGAGGGTGCAGCCATGGAGAAGAGTTTAGACACTAGGATAAGATAAGGAACACACCCATTATAAAGAAATCACATTAGGATTCTCTTTTTAAGCTGTTCCTTAAAACACTAGTGCTTAGGAAATCTATTGGAGGCAGAAGCAGTCAAGGGTAGCCTAGGGTTAGGGTTAGGCTTAGGGTTAGGCTTAGCGTACCGCTTAGGGTACGGGTTTGGGGAGGGGTTCGGTTACGGCGTAGGGTATGGGTTAGGGTTTGGATTAGGGTTAGTGCTAGGGTTAGGGCTCGGTTTAGGGTACGGGTTAGGATTAGGGTACGTGTTAGTGTTAGGGTAGGGGTTAGGGTTAGAGTACGCATTAGGGTTAGGGTAGTTATTAAACCTATCCCACTCTCTAGATACCCCTCAGCACGTAAGGGAATATTATTTGGGGGTGCAGCCATGGAGAAGAGTTTAGACACTAAGATAAGATAAGGAACACACCCATTATAAAGAAATCACATTAGGATTCTCTTTTTAAGCTGTTCCTTAAAACACTAGTGCTTAGGAAATCTATTGGAGGCAGAAGCAGTCAAGGGTAGCGTAGGGTTAGGGTTAGGCTTAGGGTTAGGCTTAGGGTACGGCTTAGGGTACGGGTTCAGGGAGGGGTTCGGGTACGGCGTAGGGTATGCGTTAGGGTTAGTGTTAGGGTTAGTGTTAGGGTTAGGGCTCGGTTCAGGTACGGGTTAGGATTAGGATACGTGTTAGGGTTAGGGTAGGGGTTAGGGTTAGGGTACGCTTTAGGGTTAGGGTAGTTATTAAACCTATCCCACTTTCTAGATACCCCTTAGCACGTAAAGGAATATTATTTGGGGGTCCAGCCATGGAGAAGAGTTTAGACACTAGGATAAATAAGGAACACACCCATTATAAAGAAATCACATTAGGATTCTCTTTTTAAGCTGTTCCTTAAAACACTAGTGCTTAGGAAATCTATTGGAGGCAGAAGCAGTCAAGGGTAGCCTAGGGTTAGGGTTAGGCTTAGGGTTAGGCTTAGGGTACGGCTTAGGGTACGGGTTAGGTGAGGGGTGCGGGTACGGCGTAGGGTATGGGTTAGGGTTAGGGTTAGTGTTAGGGTTAGGGCTCGGTTTAGGGTACGGGTTAGGATTAGGGTACGTGTTAGGGTTAGGGTAGGGGTTAGGGTTAGGGTACGCGTTAGGGTTAGGGTAGTTATTAAACCTATCCCACTCTCTAGATACCCCTTAGCACGTAAAGGAATATTATTTGGGGGTCCAGCCATGGAGAAGAGTTTAGACACTAGGATAAGATAAGGAACACACCCATTATAAAGAAATCACATTAGGATTCTCTTTTTAAGCTGTTCCTTAAAACACTAGTGCTTAGGAAATCTATTGGAGGCAGAAGCAGTCAAGGGTAGCCTAGGGTTAGGGTTAGGCTTAGGGTTAGGCTTAGGGTACGGCTTAGGGTACGGGTTCGGGGAGGGGTTCGGGTACAGCGTAGGGTATGTGTTAGGGTTAGGGTTAGGGTTAGTGTTAAGGTTACGGCTCGGTTTAGGGTACGGGTTAGGATTAGGGTACATGTTAGGGTTAGGGTAGGGGTTAGGGTTAGGGTACGCTTTAGGGTTAGGGTAGTTAGTAAACCTATCCCACTCTCTAGATACCCCTTAGCACGTAAAGGAATATTATTTGGGGGTCCAGCCATGGAGAAGAGTTTAGACACTAGGATAAGATAAGGAACACACCCATTATAAAGAAATCACATTAGAATTCTCTTTTTAAGCTGTTCCTTAAAACACTAGTGCTTAGGAAATCTATTGGAGGCAGAAGCAGTCAAGGGTAGCCAAGGGTTAGGGTTAGGCTTAGGGTTAGGCTTAGGGTACGGCTTAGGGTTCGGGTTCGGGGAAGGGTTCGGGTACGGCGTAGGGTATGTTTTATGGTTAGGGTTAGGGTTAGTGTTAGGGTCAGGGCTCGGTTTAGGGTACGGGTTAGGATTAGGGTACGTGTTAGGGTTAGGGTAGGGGTTAGGGTTAGGGTACGCGTTAGGGTTAGGGTAGTTAGTAAACCTATCCCACTCTCTAGATACCCCTTAGCACGTAAAGGAGTATTATTTGGGGATCCAGCCATGGAGAAGAGTTTAGGCACTAGGATAAGATAAGGAACACACCCATTATAAAGAAATCACATTAGGATTCTCTTTTTAAGCTGTTCCTTAAATCACTAGTGCTTAGGAAATCTATTGGAGGCAGAAGCAGTCAAGGGTAGCCTAGGTTTAGGGTTAGGCTTAGGGTTCGGCTTAGGGTACGGCTTAGGGTACGGGTTCGGGGATGGGTGCGGGTACGGCGTAGGGTATGGGTTAGGGTTAGGGTTAGTGTTAGGGTTAGGGCTCGGTTTAGGGTACGGGTTAGGATTAGGGTACGTGTTAGGGTTAGGGTAGGGGTTAGAGTTAGGGTACGCGTTAGCGTTAGGGTAGTTATTAAACCTATCCCACTCTCTAGATACCCCTTAGCACGTAAAGGAATATTATTTGGGGGTCCAGCCATGGAGAAGAGTTTAGACACTAGGATAAGATAAGGAACACACCCATTATAAAGAAATCACATTAGGATTCTATTTTAAGCTGTTCCTTAAAACACTAGTGCTTAGGAAATCTATTGGAGGCAGAAGCAGTCAAGGGTAGCCTAGGTTTAGGGTTAGGCTTAGGGTTAGGCTTAGGGTACGGCTTAGGGTTCGGGTTCGGGGAGGGGTTCGGGTACGGCGTAGGGTATGTGTTATGGTTAGGGTTAGGGTTAGTGTTAGGGTTAGGGCTCGGTTTAGGGTACGGGTTAGGATTAGGGTACGTGTTAGGGTTAGGGTAGGGGTTAGGGTTAGGGTACGCGTTAGGGTTAGGGTAGTTAGTAAACCTATCCCACTCTCTAGATACCCCTTAGCACGTAAAGGAGTATTATTTGGGGATCCAGCCATGGAGAAGAGTTTAGGCACTAGGATAAGATAAGGAACACACCCATTATAAAGAAATCACATTAGGATTCTCTTTTTAAGCTGTTCCTTAAAACACTAGTGCTTAGTAAATCTATTGGAGGCAGAAGCAGTCAAGGGTAGCCTAGGTTTAGGGTTAGGCTTAGGGTTCGGCTTAGGATACGGCTTAGGGTACGGGTTCGGGGAGGGGTGAGGGTACGGCGTAGGGTATGGGTTAGGGTTAGGGTTAGGGTTAGTGTTAGGGTTAGGGCTCGGTTTAGGGTACGGGTTAGGATTAGGGTACGTGTTAGGGTTAGGGTAGGGGTTAGAGTTAGGGTACGCGTTAGGGTTAGGGTAGTTATTAAACCTATCCCACTCTCTAGATACCCCTTAGCACGTAAAGGAATATTATTTGGGGGTCCAGCCATGGAGAAGAGTTTAGACACTAGGATAAGATAAGGAACACACCCATTATAAAGAAATCACATTAGAATTCTCTTTTTAAGCTGTTCCTTAAAACACTAGTGCTTAGGAAATCTATTGGAGGCAGAAGCAGTCAAGGGTAGCCAAGGGTTAGGGTTAGGCTTAGGGTTAGGCTTAGGGTACGGCTTAGGGTTCGGGTTCGGGGAAGGGTGCGGGTACGGCGTAGGGTATGTGTTATGGTTAGGGTTAGGGTTAGTGTTAGGGTCAGGGCTCGGTTTAGGGTACGGGTTAGGATTAGGGTACGTGTTAGGGTTAGGGTAGGGGTTAGGGTTAGGGTACGCGTTAGGGTTAGGGTAGTTAGTAAACCTATCCCACTCTCTAGATACCCCTTAGCACGTAAAGGAGTATTATTTGGGGATCCAGCCATGGAGAAGAGTTTAGGCACTAGGATAAGATAAGGAACACACCCATTATAAAGAAATCACATTAGGATTCTCTTTTTAAGCTGTTCCTTAAATCACTAGTGCTTAGGAAATCTATTGGAGGCAGAAGCAGTCAAGGGTAGCCTAGGTTTAGGGTTAGGCTTAGGGTTCGGCTTAGGGTACGGCTTAGGGTACGGGTTCGGGGATGGGTGCGGGTACGGCGTAGGGTATGGGTTAGGGTTAGGGTTAGTGTTAGGGTTAGGGCTCGGTTTAGGGTACGGGTTAGGATTAGGGTACGTGTTAGGGTTAGGGTAGGGGTTAGGGTTAGGGTACGCGTTAGCGTTAGGGTAGTTATTAAACCTATCCCACTCTCTAGATACCCCTTAGCACGTAAAGGAATATTATTTGGGGGTCCAGCCATGGAGAAGAGTTTAGACACTAGGATAAGATAAGGAACACACCCATTATAAAGAAATCACATTAGGATTCTATTTTAAGCTGTTCCTTAAAACACTAGTGCTTAGGAAATCTATTGGAGGCAGAAGCAGTCAAGGGTAGCCTAGGTTTAGGGTTAGGCTTAGGGTTAGGCTTAGGGTACGGCTTAGGGTTCGGGTTCGGGGAGGGGTTCGGGTACGGCGTAGGGTATGTGTTATGGTTAGGGTTAGGGTTAGTGTTAGGGTTAGGGCTCGGTTTAGGGTACGGGTTAGGATTAGGGTACGTGTTAGGGTTAGGGTAGGGGTTAGGGTTAGGGTACGCGTTAGGGTTAGGGTAGTTAGTAAACCTATCCCACTCTCTAGATACCCCTTAGCACGTAAAGGAGTATTATTTGGGGATCCAGCCATGGAGAAGAGTTTAGGCACTAGGATAAGATAAGGAACACACCCATTATAAAGAAATCACATTAGGATTCTCTTTTTAAGCTGTTCCTTAAAACACTAGTGCTTAGGAAATCTATTGGAGGCAGAAGCAGTCAAGGGTAGCCTAGGTTTAGGGTTAGGCTTAGGGTTCGGCTTAGGATACGGCTTAGGGTACGGGTTCGGGGAGGGGTGAGGGTACGGCGTAGGGTATGGGTTAGGGTTAGGGTTAGGGTTAGTGTTAGGGTTAGGGCTCGGTTTAGGGTACGGGTTAGGATTAGGGTACGTGTTAGGGTTAGGGTAGGGGTTAGAGTTAGGGTACGCGTTAGGGTTAGGGTAGTTATTAAACCTATCCCACTCTCTAGATACCCCTTCGCACGTAAAGGAATATTATTTGGGGGTCCAGCCATGGAGAAGAGTTTAGACACTAGGATAAATAAGGAACACACCCATTATAAAGAAATCACATTAGGATTCTCTTTTTTAGCTGTTCCTTAAAACACTAGTGCCTAGGACATCTATTGGAGGCAGAAGCAGTCAAGGGTAGCCAAGGGTTAGGGTTAGGCTTAGGGTTAGGCTTAGGGTACGGCTTAGGGTACGGGTTAGGTGAGGGGTGCGGGTACGGCGTAGGGTATGGGTTAGGGTTAGGGTTAGTGTTAGGGTTAGGGCTCGGTTTAGGGTACGGGTTAGGATTAGGGTACGTGTTAGGTTTAGGGTAGAGGTTAGGGTTAGGGTACGCGTTAGGGTTAGGGTAGTTAGTAAACCTATCCCACTCTCTAGATACCCCTTAGCACGTAAAGGAGTATTATTTGGGGATCCAGCCATGGAGAAGAGTGTAGGCACTAGGATAAGATAAGGAACACACCCATTATAAAGAAATCACATTAGGATTCTCTTTTTAAGCTTTTCCTTAAAACACTAGTGCTTAGGAAATCTATTGGAGGCAGAAGCAGTCAAGGGTAGCCTAGGTTTAGGGTTAGGCTTAGGGTTCGGCTTAGGATACGGCTTAGTGTACGGGTTCGGGGAGGGGTGCGGGTATTGTGTAGGGTATGGGTTAGGGTTAGGGTTAGTGTTAGGGTTAGGGCTCGGTTTAGGGTACGGGTTAGGTTTAGGGTACGTGTTAGGGTTAGGGTAGGGGTTAGGGTTAGGGTACGCGTTAGCGTTAGGGTAGTTATTAAACCTATCCCACTCTCTAGATACCCCTTAGCACGTAAAGGAATATTATTTGAGGGTGCAGCCATGGAGAAGAGTTTAGACACTAGGATAAGATAAGGAACACACCCATTATAAAGAAATCACATTAGGATTCTCTTTTTAAGCTGTTCCTTAAAACACTAGTGCTTAGGAAATCTATTGGAGGCAGAAGCAGTCAAGGGTAGCCTAGGGTTAGGGTTAGGCTTAGGGTTAGGCTTAGCGTACCGCTTAGGGTACGGGTTTGGGGAGGGGTTCGGTTACGGCGTAGGGTATGGGTTAGGGTTTGGATTAGGGTTAGTGCTAGGGTTAGGGCTCGGTTTAGGGTACGGGTTAGGATTAGGGTACGTGTTAGTGTTAGGGTAGGGGTTAGGGTTAGAGTACGCATTAGGGTTAGGGTAGTTATTAAACCTATCCCACTCTCTAGATACCCCTCAGCACGTAAGGGAATATTATTTGGGGGTGCAGCCATGGAGAAGAGTTTAGACACTAAGATAAGATAAGGAACACACCCATTATAAAGAAATCACATTAGGATTCTCTTTTTAAGCTGTTCCTTAAAACACTAGTGCTTAGGAAATCTATTGGAGGCAGAAGCAGTCAAGGGTAGCGTAGGGTTAGGGTTAGGCTTAGGGTTAGGCTTAGGGTACGGCTTAGGGTACGGGTTCAGGGAGGGGTTCGGGTACGGCGTAGGGTATGCGTTAGGGTTAGTGTTAGGGTTAGTGTTAGGGTTAGGGCTCGGTTCAGGTACGGGTTAGGATTAGGATACGTGTTAGGGTTAGGGTAGGGGTTAGGGTTAGGGTACGCTTTAGGGTTAGGGTAGTTATTAAACCTATCCCACTTTCTAGATACCCCTTAGCACGTAAAGGAATATTATTTGGGGGTCCAGCCATGGAGAAGAGTTTAGACACTAGGATAAATAAGGAACACACCCATTATAAAGAAATCACATTAGGATTCTCTTTTTAAGCTGTTCCTTAAAACAGTAGTGCTTAGGAAATCTATTGGAGGCAGAAGCAGTCAAGGGTAGCCTAGGGTTAGGGTTAGGCTTAGGGTTAGGCTTAGGGTAAGGCTTAGGGTACGGGTTAGGTGAGGGGTGCGGGTACAGCGTAGGGTATGGGTTAGGGTTAGGGTTAGTGTTAGGGTTAGGGCTCGGTTTAGGGTACGGGTTAGGATTAGGGTACGTGTTGGGGTTAGGGTAGGGGTTAGGGTTAGGGTACGCGTTAGGGTTAGGTTAGTTATTAAACCTATCCCACTCTCTAGATACCCCTTAGCACGTAAAGGAATATTATTTGGGGGTCCAGCCATGGAGAAGAGTTTAGACACTAGGATAAGATAAGGAACACACCCATTATAAAGAAATCACATTAGGATTCTCTTTTTAAGCTGTTCCTTAAAACACTAGTGCTTAGGAAATCTATTGGAGGCAGAAGCAGTCAAGGGTAGCCTAGGGTTAGGGTTAGGCTTACGGTTAGGCTTAGGGTACGGCTTAGGGTACGGGTTCGGGGAGGGGTTCGGGTACAGCGTAGGGTATGTGTTAGGGTTAGGGTTAGGGTTAGTGTTAAGGTTACGGCTCGGTTTAGGGTAAGGGTTAGGATTAGGGTACATGTTAGGGTTAGGGTAGGGGTTAGGGTTAGGGTACGCTTTAGGGTTAGGGTAGTTAGTAAACCTATCCCACTCTCTAGATACCCCTTAGCACGTAAAGGAATATTATTTGGGGGTCCAGCCATGGAGAAGAGTTTAGACACTAGGATAAGATAAGGAACACACCCATTATAAAGAAATCACATTAGGATTCTCTTTTTAAGCTGTTCCTTAAAACACTAGTGCTTAGGAAATCTATTGGAGGCAGAAGCAGTCAAGGGTAGCCTAGGGTTAGGGTTAGGCTTAGGGTTAGGCTTAGGGTACGGCTTAGGGTACGGGTTAGGTGAGGGGTGCGGGTACGGCGTAGGGTATGGGTAAGGGTTAGGGTTAGTGTTAGGGTTAGGGCTCGGTTTAGAGTACGGGTTAGGATTAGGGTACGTGTTAGGGTTAGGGTAGGGGTTAGGGTTAGGGTACGCGTTAGGGTTAGGGTAGTTATTAAACCTATCCCACTCTCTAGATACCCCTTAGCACGTAAAGGAATATTATTTGGGGGTCCAGCCATGGAGAAGAGTTTAGACATTAGGATAAGATAAGGAACACACCCATTATAAAGAAATCACATTAGGATTCTCTTTTTAAGCTGTTCCTTAAAACACTAGTGCTTAGGAAATCTATTGGAGGCAGAAGCAGTCAAGGGTAGCCTAGGGTTAGGGTTAGGCTTAGGGTTAGGCTTAGGGTACGGCTTAGGGTACGGGTTCGGTGAGGGGTTCGGGTACAGCGTAGGGTATGTGTTAGGGTTAGGGTTAGGGTTAGTGATAAGGTTACGGCTCGGTTTAGGGTACGGGTTAGGATTAGGGTACATGTTAGGGTTAGGGTAGGGGTTAGGGTTAGGGTACGCTTTAGGGTTAGGGTAGTTAATAAACCTATCCCACTCTCTAGATACCCCTTAGCACGTAAAGGAATATTATTTGGGGGTTCAGCCATGGAGAAGAGTTTAGACACTAGGATAAGATAAGGAACACACCCATTATAAAGAAATCACATTAGAATTCTCTTTTTAAGCTGTTCCTTAAAACACTAGTGCTTAGGAAATCTATTGGAGGCAGAAGCAGTCAAGGGTAGCCAAGGGTTAGGGTTAGGCTTAGGGTTAGGCTTAGGGTACGGCTTAGGGTTCGAGTTCGGGGAGGGGTTCGGGTATGGCGTAGGGTATGTGTTATGGTTAGGGTTAGGGTTAGTGTTAGGGTCAGGGCTGGGTTTAGGGTACGGGTTAGGATTAGGGTACGTGTTAGGGTTAGGGTAGGGGTTAGGGTTAGGGTACGCGTTAGGGTTAGGGTAGTTAGTAAACCTATCCCACTCTCTAGATACCCCTTAGCACGTAAAGGAGTATTATTTGGGGATCCAGCCATGGAGAAGAGTTTAGGCACTAGGATAAGATAAGGAACACACCCATTATAAAGAAATCACATTAGGATTCTCTTTTTAAGCTGTTCCTTAAAACACTAGTGCTTAGGAAATCTATTGGAGGCAGAAGCAGTCAAGGGTAGCCTAGGGTTAGGGTTAGGCTTAGGGTTTGGCTTAGGGTACGGCTTAGGATACGGCTTAGGGTACGGGTTCGGGGAGGGGTGCGGGTACGGCGTAGGGTATGGGTTAGGGTTAGGGTTAGTGTTAGGGTTAGGCCTCGGTTTAGGGTACGGGTTAGGATTAGGGTACGTGTTAGGGTTAGGGTAGGGGTTAGGGTTAGGGTACGCGTTAGCGTTAGGGTAGTTATTAAACCTATCCCACTCTCTAGATACCCCTTAGCACGTATAGGAATATTATTTGAGGGTGCAGCCATGGAGAAGAGTTTAGACACTAGGATAAGATAAGGAACACACCCATTATAAAGAAATCACATTAGGATTCTCTTTTTAAGCTGTTCCTTAAAACAATAGTGCTTAGGAAATCTATTGGAGGCAGAAGCAGTCAAGGGTAGCCTAGGGTTAGGGTTAGGCTTAGGGTTAGGCTTAGCGTACCGCTTAGGGTACGGGTTTGGGGAGGGGTTCGGTTACGGCGTAGGGTATGGGTTAGGGTTTGGATTAGGGTTAGTGCTAGGGTTAGGGCTCGGTTTAGGGTACGGGTTAGGATTAGGGTACGTGTTAGTGTTAGGGTAGGGGTTAGGGTTAGAGTACGCATTAGGGTTAGGGTAGTTATTAAACCTATCCCACTCTCTAGATACCCCTCAGCACGTAAGGGAATATTATTTGGGGGTGCAGCCATGGAGAAGAGGTTAGACACTAAGATAAGATAAGGAACACACCCATTATAAAGAAATCACATTAGGATTCTCTTTTTAAGCTGTTCCTTAAAACACTAGTGCTTAGGAAATCTATTGGAGGCAGAAGCAGTCAAGGGTAGCGTAGGGTTAGGGTTAGGCTTAGGGTTAGGCTTAGGGTACGGCTTAGGGTACGGGTTCAGGGAGGGGTTCGGGTACGGCGTAGGGTATGCGTTAGGGTTAGTGTTAGGGTTAGTGTTAGGGTTAGGGCTCGGTTCAGGTACGGGTTAGGATTAGGATACGTGTTAGGGTTAGGGTAGGGGTTAGGGTTAGGGTACGCTTTAGGGTTAGGGTAGTTATTAAACCTATCCCACTTTCTAGATACCCCTTAGCACGTAAAGGAATATTATTTGGGGGTCCAGCCATGGAGAAGAGTTTAGACACTAGGATAAATAAGGAACACACCCATTATAAATAAATCACATTAGGATTCCCTTTTTAAGCTGTTCCTTAAAACACTAGTGCTTAGGAAATCTATTGGAGGCAGAAGCAGTCAAGGGTAGCCTAGGTTTAGGGTTAGGCTTAGGGTTCGGCTTAGGGTACGGCTTAGGGTACGGGTTCGGGGAAGGGTTCGGGTACGGCGTAGGGTATGGGTTAGGGTTAGGGTTAGTGTTAGGGTTAGGGCTCGGTTTAGGGTACGGGTTAGGATTAGGGTACGTGTTAGGGTTAGGGTAGGGGTTAGGGTTAGGGTACACGTTAGCGTTAGGGTAGTTATTAAACCTATCCCACTCTCTAGATACCCCTTAGCACGTAAAGGAATATTATTTGGGGGTCCAGCCATGGAGAAGAGTTTAGACACTAGGATAAGATAAGGAACACACCCATTATAAAGAAATCACATTAGGATTCTATTTTAAGCTGTTCCTTAAAACACTAGTGCTTAGGAAATCTATTGGAGGCAGAAGCAGTCAAGGGTAGCCTAGGTTTAGGGTTAGGCTTAGGGTTAGGCTTAGGGTACGGCTTAGGGTACGGGTTCGGGGAGGGGTTCGGGTACAGCGTAGGGTATGTGTTAGGGTTAGGGTTAGGGTTAGTGTTAAGGTTACGGCTCGGTTTAGGGTACGGGTTAGGATTAGGGTACATGTTAGGGTTAGGGTAGGGGTTAGGGTTAGGGTACGCTTTAGGGTTAGGGTAGTTAGTAAACCTATCCCACTCTCTAGATACCCCTTAGCACGTAAAGGAGTATTATTTGGGGATCCAGCCATGGAGAAGAGTTTAGGCACTAGGATAAGATAAGGAACACACCCATTATAAAGAAATCACATTAGGATTCTCTTTTTAAGCTGTTCCTTAAAACACTAGTGCTTAGGAAATCTATTGGAGGCAGAAGCAGTCAAGGGTAGCCTAGGTTTAGGGTTAGGCTTAGGGTTCGGCTTAGGATACGGCTTAGGGTACGGGTTCGGGGAGGGGTGAGGGTACGGCGTAGGGTATGGGTTAGGGTTAGGGTTAGGGTTAGTGTTAGGGTTAGGGCTCGGTTTAGGGTACGGGTTAGGATTAGGGTACGTGTTAGGGTTAGGGTAGGGGTTAGAGTTAGGGTACGCGTTAGGGTTAGGGTAGTTATTAAACCTATCCCACTCTCTAGATACCCCTTAGCACGTAAAGGAATATTATTTGGGGGTCCAGCCATGGAGAAGAGTTTAGACACTAGGATAAATAAGGAACACACCCATTATAAAGAAATCACATTAGGATTCTCTTTTTTAGCTGTTCCTTAAAACACTAGTGCCTAGGACATCTATTGGAGGCAGAAGCAGTCAAGGGTAGCCAAGGGTTAGGGTTAGGCTTAGGGTTAGGCTTAGGGTACGGCTTAGGGTACGGGTTAGGTGAGGGGTGCGGGTACGGCGTAGGGTATGGGTTAGGGTTAGGGTTAGTGTTAGGGTTAGGGCTCGGTTTAGGGTACGGGTTAGGATTAGGGTACGTGTTAGGGTTAGGGTAGAGGTTAGGGTTAGGGTACGCGTTAGGGTTAGGGTAGTTAGTAAACCTATCCCACTCTCTAGATACCCCTTAGCACGTAAAGGAGTATTATTTGGGGATCCAGCCATGGAGAAGAGTTTAGGCACTAGGATAAGATAAGGAACACACCCATTATAAAGAAATCACATTAGGATTCTCTTTTTAAGCTGTTCCTTAAAACACTAGTGCTTAGGAAATCTATTGGAGGCAGAAGCAGTCAAGGGTAGCCTAGGTTTAGGGTTAGGCTTAGGGTTCGGCTTAGGATACGGCTTAGGGTACGGGTTCGGGGAGGGGTACGGGTATGGCGTAGGGTATGGGTTAGGGTTAGGGTTAGTGTTAGGGTTAGGGCTCGGTTTAGGGTACGGGTTAGGATTAGGGTACGTGTTAGGGTTAGGGTAGGGGTTAGGGTTAGGGTACGCGTTAGCGTTAGGGTAGTTATTAAACCTATCCCACTCTCTAGATACCCCTTAGCACGTAAAGGAATATTATTTGAGGGTGCAGCCATGGAGAAGAGTTTAGACACTAGGATAAGATAAGGAACACACCCATTATAAAGAAATCACATTAGGATTCTCTTTTTAAGCTGTTCCTTAAAACACTAGTGCTTAGGAAATCTATTGGAGGCAGAAGCAGTCAAGGGTAGCCAAGGGTTAGGGTTAGGCTTAGGGTTAGGCTTAGGGTACGGCTTAGGGTTCGGGTTCGGGGAAGGGTGCGGGTACGGCGTAGGGTATGTGTTATGGTTAGGGTTAGGGTTAGTGTTAGGGTCAGGGCTCGGTTTAGGGTACGGGTTAGGATTAGGGTACGTGTTAGGGTTAGGGTAGGGGTTAGGGTTAGGGTACGCGTTAGGGTTAGGGTAGTTAGTAAACCTATCCCACTCTCTAGATACCCCTTAGCACGTAAAGGAGTATTATTTGGGGATCCAGCCATGGAGAAGAGTTTAGGCACTAGGATAAGATAAGGAACACACCCATTATAAAGAAATCACATTAGGATTCTCTTTTTAAGCTGTTCCTTAAATCACTAGTGCTTAGGAAATCTATTGGAGGCAGAAGCAGTCAAGGGTAGCCTAGGTTTAGGGTTAGGCTTAGGGTTCGGCTTAGGGTACGGCTTAGGGTACGGGTTCGGGGATGGGTGCGGGTACGGCGTAGGGTATGGGTTAGGGTTAGGGTTAGTGTTAGGGTTAGGGCTCGGTTTAGGGTACGGGTTAGGATTAGGGTACGTGTTAGGGTTAGGGTAGGGGTTAGGGTTAGGGTACGCGTTAGCGTTAGGGTAGTTATTAAACCTATCCCACTCTCTAGATACCCCTTAGCACGTAAAGGAATATTATTTGGGGGTCCAGCCATGGAGAAGAGTTTAGACACTAGGATAAGATAAGGAACACACCCATTATAAAGAAATCACATTAGGATTCTATTTTAAGCTGTTCCTTAAAACACTAGTGCTTAGGAAATCTATTGGAGGCAGAAGAAGTCAAGGGTAGCCTAGGTTTAGGGTTAGGCTTAGGGTTAGGCTTAGGGTACGGCTTAGGGTTCGGGTTCGGGGAGGGGTTCGGGTACGGCGTAGGGTATGTGTTATGGTTAGGGTTAGGGTTAGTGTTAGGGTTAGGGCTCGGTTTAGGGTACGGGTTAGGATTAGGGTACGTGTTAGGGTTAGGGTAGGGGTTAGGGTTAGGGTACGCGTTAGGGTTAGGGTAGTTAGTAAACCTATCCCACTCTCTAGATACCCCTTAGCACGTAAAGGAGTATTATTTGGGGATCCAGCCATGGAGAAGAGTTTAGGCACTAGGATAAGATAAGGAACACACCCATTATAAAGAAATCACATTAGGATTCTCTTTTTAAGCTGTTCCTTAAAACACTAGTGCTTAGGAAATCTATTGGAGGCAGAAGCAGTCAAGGGTAGCCTAGGTTTAGGGTTAGGCTTAGGGTTCGGCTTAGGATACGGCTTAGGGTACGGGTTCGGGGAGGGGTGAGGGTACGGCGTAGGGTATGGGTTAGGGTTAGGGTTAGGGTTAGTGTTAGGGTTAGGGCTCGGTTTAGGGTACGGGTTAGGATTAGGGTACGTGTTAGGGTTAGGGTAGGGGTTAGAGTTAGGGTACGCGTTAGGGTTAGGGTAGTTATTAAACCTATCCCACTCTCTAGATACCCCTTAGCACGTAAAGGAATATTATTTGGGGGTCCAGCCATGGAGAAGAGTTTAGACACTAGGATAAATAAGGAACACACCCATTATAAAGAAATCACATTAGGATTCTCTTTTTTAGCTGTTCCTTAAAACACTAGTGCCTAGGACATCTATTGGAGGCAGAAGCAGTCAAGGGTAGCCAAGGGTTAGGGTTAGGCTTAGGGTTAGGCTTAGGGTACGGCTTAGGGTACGGGTTAGGTGAGGGGTGCGGGTACGGCGTAGGGTATGGGTTAGGGTTAGGGTTAGTGTTAGGGTTAGGGCTCGGTTTAGGGTACGGGTTAGGATTAGGGTACGTGTTAGGGTTAGGGTAGAGGTTAGGGTTAGGGTACGCGTTAGGGTTAGGGTAGTTAGTAAACCTATCCCACTCTCTAGATACCCCTTAGCACGTAAAGGAATATTATTTGTGGGTCCAGCCATGGAGAAGAGTTTAGACACTAGGATAAGATAAGGAACACACCCATTATAAAGAAATCACATTAGGATTCTATTTTAAGCTGTTCCTTAAAACACTAGTGCTTAGGAAATCTATTGGAGGCAGAAGCAGTCAAGGGTAGCCTAGGTTTAGGGTTAGGCTTAGGGTTAGGCTTAGGGTACGGCTTAGGGTACGGGTTCGGGGAGGGGTTCGGGTACAGCGTAGGGTATGTGTTAGGGTTAGGGTTAGGGTTAGTGTTAAGGTTACGGCTCGGTTTAGGGTACGGGTTAGGATTAGGGTACATGTTAGGGTTAGGGTAGGGGTTAGGGTTAGGGTACGCTTTAGGGTTAGGGTAGTTAGTAAACCTATCCCACTCTCTAGATACCCCTTAGCACGTAAAGGAGTATTATTTGGGGATCCAGCCATGGAGAAGAGTTTAGGCACTAGGATAAGATAAGGAACACACCCATTATAAAGAAATCACATTAGGATTCTCTTTTTAAGCTGTTCCTTAAAACACTAGTGCTTAGGAAATCTATTGGAGGCAGAAGCAGTCAAGGGTAGCCTAGGTTTAGGGTTAGGCTTAGGGTTCGGCTTAGGATACGGCTTAGGGTACGGGTTCGGGGAGGGGTGAGGGTACGGCGTAGGGTATGGGTTAGGGTTAGGGTTAGGGTTAGTGTTAGGGTTAGGGCTCGGTTTAGGGTACGGGTTAGGATTAGGGTACGTGTTAGGGTTAGGGTAGGGGTTAGAGTTAGGGTACGCGTTAGGGTTAGGGTAGTTATTAAACCTATCCCACTCTCTAGATACCCCTTAGCACGTAAAGGAATATTATTTGGGGGTCCAGCCATGGAGAAGAGTTTAGACACTAGGATAAATAAGGAACACACCCATTATAAAGAAATCACATTAGGATTCTCTTTTTTAGCTGTTCCTTAAAACACTAGTGCCTAGGACATCTATTGGAGGCAGAAGCAGTCAAGGGTAGCCAAGGGTTAGGGTTAGGCTTAGGGTTAGGCTTAGGGTACGGCTTAGGGTACGGGTTAGGTGAGGGGTGCGGGTAAGGCGTAGGGTATGGGTTAGGGTTAGGGTTAGTGTTAGGGTTAGGGCTCGGTTTAGGGTACGGGTTAGGATTAGGGTACGTGTTAGGGTTAGGGTAGAGGTTAGGGTTAGGGTACGCGTTAGGGTTAGGGTAGTTAGTAAACCTATCCCACTCTCTAGATACCCCTTAGCACGTAAAGGAGTATTATTTGGGGATCCAGCCATGGAGAAGAGTTTAGGCACTAGGATAAGATAAGGAACACACCCATTATAAAGAAATCACATTAGGATTCTCTTTTTAAGCTGTTCCTTAAAACACTAGTGCTTAGGAAATCTATTGGAGGCAGAAGCAGTCAAGGGTAGCCTAGGTTTAGGGTTAGGCTTAGGGTTCGGCTTAGGATACGGCTTAGGGTACGGGTTCGGGGAGGGGTACGGGTATGGCGTAGGGTATGGGTTAGGGTTAGGGTTAGTGTTAGGGTTAGGGCTCGGTTTAGGGTACGGGTTAGGATTAGGGTACGTGTTAGGGTTAGGGTAGGGGTTAGGGTTAGGGTACGCGTTAGCGTTAGGGTAGTTATTAAACCTATCCCACTCTCTAGATACCCCTTAGCACGTAAAGGAATATTATTTGAGGGTGCAGCCATGGAGAAGAGTTTAGACACTAGGATAAGATAAGGAACACACCCATTATAAAGAAATCACATTAGGATTCTCTTTTTAAGCTGTTCCTTAAAACACTAGTGCTTAGGAAATCTATTGGAGGCAGAAGCAGTCAAGGGTAGCCAAGGGTTAGGGTTAGGCTTAGGGTTAGGCTTAGGATACGGCTTAGGGTTCGGGTTCGGGGAAGGGTGCGGGTACGGCGTAGGGTATGTGTTATGGTTAGGGTTAGGGTTAGTGTTAGGGTCAGGGCTCGGTTTAGGGTACGGGTTAGGATTAGGGTACGTGTTAGGGTTAGGGTAGGGGTTAGGGTTAGGGTACGCGTTAGGGTTAGGGTAGTTAGTAAACCTATCCCACTCTCTAGATACCCCTTAGCACGTAAAGGAGTATTATTTGGGGATCCAGCCATGGAGAAGAGTTTAGGCACTAGGATAAGATAAGGAACACACCCATTATAAAGAAATCACATTAGGATTCTCTTTTTAAGCTGTTCCTTAAATCACTAGTGCTTAGGAAATCTATTGGAGGCAGAAGCAGTCAAGGGTAGCCTAGGTTTAGGGTTAGGCTTAGGGTTCGGCTTAGGGTACGGCTTAGGGTACGGGTTCGGGGATGGGTGCGGGTACGGCGTAGGGTATGGGTTAGGGTTAGGGTTAGTGTTAGGGTTAGGGCTCGGTTTAGGGTACGGGTTAGGTTTAGGGTACGTGTTAGGGTTAGGGTAGGGGTTAGGGTTAGGGTACGCGTTAGCGTTAGGGTAGTTATTAAACCTATCCCACTCTCTAGATACCCCTTAGCACGTAAAGGAATATTATTTGAGGGTGCAGCCATGGAGAAGAGTTTAGACACTAGGATAAGATAAGGAACACACCCATTATAAAGAAATCACATTAGGATTCTCTTTTTAAGCTGTTCCTTAAAACACTAGTGCTTAGGAAATCTATTGGAGGCAGAAGCAGTCAAGGGTAGCCTAGGGTTAGGGTTAGGCTTAGGGTTAGGCTTAGCGTACCGCTTAGGGTACGGGTTTGGGGAGGGGTTCGGTTACGGCGTAGGGTATGGGTTAGGGTTTGGATTAGGGTTAGTGCTAGGGTTAGGGCTCGGTTTAGGGTACGGTTTAGGATTAGGGTACGTGTTAGTGTTAGGGTAGGGGTTAGGGTTAGAGTACGCATTAGGGTTAGGGTAGTTATTAAACCTATCCCACTCTCTAGATACCCCTCAGCACGTAAGGGAATATTATTTGGGGGTGCAGCCATGGAGAGGAGTTTAGACACTAAGATAAGATAAGGAACACACCCATTATAAAGAAATCACATTAGGATTCTCTTTTTAAGCTGTTCCTTAAAACACTAGTGCTTAGGAAATCTATTGGAGGCAGAAGCAGTCAAGGGTAGCGTAGGGTTAGGGTTAGGCTTAGGGTTAGGCTTAGGGTACGGCTTAGGGTACGGGTTCAGGGAGGGGTTCGGGTACGGCGTAGGGTATGCGTTAGGGTTAGTGTTAGGGTTAGTGTTAGGGTTAGGGCTCGGTTCAGGTACGGGTTAGGATTAGGATACGTGTTAGGGTTAGGGTAGGGGTTAGGGTTAGGGTACGCTTTAGGGTTAGGGTAGTTATTAAACCTATCCCACTTTCTAGATACCCCTTAGCACGTAAAGGAATATTATTTGGGGGTCCAGCCATGGAGAAGAGTTTAGACACTAGGATAAATAAGGAACACACCCATTATAAAGAAATCACATTAGGATTCTCTTTTTAAGCTGTTCCTTAAAACAGTAGTGCTTAGGAAATCTATTGGAGGCAGAAGCAGTCAAGGGTAGCCTAGGGTTAGGGTTAGGCTTAGGGTTAGGCTTAGGGTAAGGCTTAGGGTACGGGTTAGGTGAGGGGTGCGGGTACAGCGTAGGGTATGGGTTAGGGTTAGGGTTAGTGTTAGGGTTAGGGCTCGGTTTAGGGTACGGGTTAGGATTAGGGTACGTGTTGGGGTTAGGGTAGGGGTTAGGGTTAGGGTACGCGTTAGGGTTAGGGTAGTTATTAAACCTATCCCACTCTCTAGATACCCCTTAGCACGTAAAGGAATATTATTTGGGGGTCCAGCCATGGAGAAGAGTTTAGACACTAGGATAAGATAAGGAACACACCCATTATAAAGAAATCACATTAGGATTCTCTTTTTAAGCTGTTCCTTAAAACACTAGTGCTTAGGAAATCTATTGGAGGCAGAAGCAGTCAAGGGTAGCCTAGGGTTAGGGTTAGGCTTAGGGTTAGGCTTAGGGTACGGCTTAGGGTACGGGTTCGGTGAGGGGTTCGGGTACAGCGTAGGGTATGTGTTAGGGTTAGGGTTAGGGTTAGTGTTAAGGTTACGGCTCGGTTTAGGGTAAGGGTTAGGATTAGGGTACATGTTAGGGTTAGGGTAGGGGTTAGGGTTAGGGTACGCTTTAGGGTTAGGGTAGTTAGTAAACCTATCCCACTCTCTAGATACCCGTTAGCACGTAAAGGAATATTATTTGGGGGTCCAGCCATGGAGAAGAGTTTAGACACTAGGATAAGATAAGGAACACACCCATTATAAAGAAATCACATTAGAATTCTCTTTTTAAGCTGTTCCTTAAAACACTAGTGCTTAGGAAATCTATTGGAGGCAGAAGCAGTCAAGGGTAGCCAAGGGTTAGGGTTAGGCTTAGGGTTAGGCTTAGGGTACGGCTTAGGGTTCGGGTTCGGGGAAGGGTTCGGGTACGGCGTAGGGTATGTGTTATGGTTAGGGTTAGGGTTACTGTTAGGGTCAGGGCTCGGTTTAGGGTACGGGTTAGGATTAGGGTACGTGTTAGGGTTAGGGTAGGGGTTAGGGTTAGGGTACGCGTTAGGGTTAGGGTAGTTAGTAAACCTATCCCACTCTCTAGATACCCCTTAGCACGTAAAGGAGTATTATTTGGGGATCCAGCCATGGAGAAGAGTTTAGGCACTAGGATAAGATAAGGAACACACCCATTATAAAGAAATCACATTAGGATTCTCTTTTTAAGCTGTTCCTTAAAACACTAGTGCTTAGGAAATCTATTGGAGGCAGAAGCAGTCAAGGGTAGCCTAGGGTTAGGGTTAGGCTTAGGGTTAGGCTTAGGGTACGGCTTAGGGTACGGGTTAGGTGAGGGGTGCGGGTACGGCGTAGGGTATGGGTAAGGGTTAGGGTTAGTGTTAGGGTTAGGGCTCGGTTTAGGGTACGGGTTAGGATTAGGGTACGTGTTAGGGTTAGGGTAGGGGTTAGGGTTAGGGTACGCGTTAGGGTTAGGGTAGTTAGTAAACCTATCCCACTCTCTAGATACCCCTTAGCACGTAAAGGAGTATTATTTGGGGATCCAGCCATGGAGAAGAGTTTAGGCACTAGGATAAGATAAGGAACACACCCATTATAAAGAAATCACATTAGGATTCTCTTTTTAAGCTGTTCCTTAAAACAATAGTGCTTAGGAAATCTATTGGAGGCAGAAGCAGTCAAGGGTAGCCTAGGTTTAGGGTTAGGCTTAGGGTTCGGCTTAGGATACGGCTTAGGGTACGGGTTCGGGGAGGGGTACGGGTATGGCGTAGGGTATGGGTTAGGGTTAGGGTTAGTGTTAGGGTTAGGGCTCGGTTTAGGGTACGGGTTAGGATTAGGGTACGTGTTAGGGTTAGGGTAGGGGTTAGGGTTAGGGTACGCGTTAGCGTTAGGGTAGTTATTAAACCTATCCCACTCTCTAGATACCCCTTAGCACGTAAAGGAATATTATTTGAGGGTGCAGCCATGGAGAAGAGTTTAGACACTAGGATAAGATAAGGAACACACCCATTATAAAGAAATCACATTAGGATTCTCTTTTTAAGCTGTTCCTTAAAACACTAGTGCTTAGGAAATCTATTGGAGGCAGAAGCAGTCAAGGGTAGCCAAGGGTTAGGGTTAGGCTTAGGGTTAGGCTTAGGGTACGGCTTAGGGTTCGGGTTCGGGGAAGGGTGCGGGTACGGCGTAGGGTATGTGTTATGGTTAGGGTTAGGGTTAGTGTTAGGGTCAGGGCTCGGTTTAGGGTACGGGTTAGGATTAGGGTACGTGTTAGGGTTAGGGTAGGGGTTAGGGTTAGGGTACGCGTTAGGGTTAGGGTAGTTAGTAAACCTATCCCACTCTCTAGATACCCCTTAGCACGTAAAGGAGTATTATTTGGGGATCCAGCCATGGAGAAGAGTTTAGGCACTAGGATAAGATAAGGAACACACCCATTATAAAGAAATCACATTAGGATTCTCTTTTTAAGCTGTTCCTTAAATCACTAGTGCTTAGGAAATCTATTGGAGGCAGAAGCAGTCAAGGGTAGCCTAGGTTTAGGGTTAGGCTTAGGGTTCGGCTTAGGGTACGGCTTAGGGTACGGGTTCGGGGATGGGTGCGGGTACGGCGTAGGGTATGGGTTAGGGTTAGGGTTAGTGTTAGGGTTAGGGCTCGGTTTAGGGTACGGGTTAGGATTAGGGTACGTGTTAGGGTTAGCGTAGGGGTTAGGGTTAGGGTACGCGTTAGCGTTAGGGTAGTTATTAAACCTATCCCACTCTCTAGATACCCCTTAGCACGTAAAGGAATATTATTTGGGGGTCCAGCCATGGAGAAGAGTTTAGACACTAGGATAAGATAAGGAACACACCCATTATAAAGAAATCACATTAGGATTCTATTTTAAGCTGTTCCTTAAAACACTAGTGCTTAGGAAATCTATTGGAGGCAGAAGCAGTCAAGGGTAGCCTAGGTTTAGGGTTAGGCTTAGGGTTAGGCTTAGGGTACGGCTTAGGGTTCGGGTTCGGGGAGGGGTTCGGGTACGGCGTAGGGTATGTGTTATGGTTAGGGTTAGGGTTAGTGTTAGGGTTAGGGCTCGGTTTAGGGTACGGGTTAGGATTAGGGTACGTGTTAGGGTTAGGGTAGGGGTTAGGGTTAGGGTACGCGTTAGGGTTAGGGTAGTTAGTAAACCTATCCCACTCTCTAGATACCCCTTAGCACGTAAAGGAGTATTATTTGGGGATCCAGCCATGGAGAAGAGTTTAGGCACTAGGATAAGATAAGGAACACACCCATTATAAAGAAATCACATTAGGATTCTCTTTTTAAGCTGTTCCTTAAAACACTAGTGCTTAGGAAATCTATTGGAGGCAGAAGCAGTCAAGGGTAGCCTAGGTTTAGGGTTAGGCTTAGGGTTCGGCTTAGGATACGGCTTAGGGTACGGGTTCGGGGAGGGGTGAGGGTACGGCGTAGGGTATGGGTTAGGGTTAGGGTTAGGGTTAGTGTTAGGGTTAGGGCTCGGTTTAGGGTACGGGTTAGGATTAGGGTACGTGTTAGGGTTAGGGTAGGGGTTAGAGTTAGGGTACGCGTTAGGGTTAGGGTAGTTATTAAACCTATCCCACTCTCTAGATACCCCTTAGCACGTAAAGGAATATTATTTGGGGGTCCAGCCATGGAGAAGAGTTTAGACACTAGGATAAATAAGGAACACACCCATTATAAAGAAATCACATTAGGATTCTCTTTTTTAGCTGTTCCTTAAAACACTAGTGCCTAGGACATCTATTGGAGGCAGAAGCAGTCAAGGGTAGCCAAGGGTTAGGGTTAGGCATAGGGTTAGGCTTAGGGTACGGCTTAGGGTACGGGTTAGGTGAGGGGTGCGGGTACGGCGTAGGGTATGGGTTAGGGTTAGGGTTAGTGTTAGGGTTAGGGCTCGGTTTAGGGTACGGGTTAGGATTAGGGTACGTGTTAGGGTTAGGGTAGAGGTTAGGGTTAGGGTACGCGTTAGGGTTAGGGTAGTTAGTAAACCTATCCCACTCTCTAGATACCCCTTAGCACGTAAAGGAGTATTATTTGGGGATCCAGCCATGGAGAAGAGTTTAGGCACTAGGATAAGATAAGGAACACACCCATTATAAAGAAATCACATTAGGATTCTCTTTTTAAGCTGTTCCTTAAAACACTAGTGCTTAGGAAATCTATTGGAGGCAGAAGCAGTCAAGGGTAGCCTAGGTTTAGGGTTAGGCTTAGGGTTCGGCTTAGGATACGGCTTAGTGTACGGGTTCGGGGAGGGGTGCGGGTATTGTGTAGGGTATGGGTTAGGGTTAGGGTTAGTGTTAGGGTTAGGGCTCGGTTTAGGGTACGGGTTAGGTTTAGGGTACGTGTTAGGGTTAGGGTAGGGGTTAGGGTTAGGGTACGCGTTAGCGTTAGGGTAGTTATTAAACCTATCCCACTCTCTAGATACCCCTTAGCACGTAAAGGAATATTATTTGAGGGTGCAGCCATGGAGAAGAGTTTAGACACTAGGATAAGATAAGGAACACACCCATTATAAAGAAATCACATTAGGATTCTCTTTTTAAGCTGTTCCTTAAAACACTAGTGCTTAGGAAATCTATTGGAGGCAGAAGCAGTCAAGGGTAGCCTAGGGTTAGGGTTAGGCTTAGGGTTAGGCTTAGCGTACCGCTTAGGGTACGGGTTTGGGGAGGGGTTCGGTTACGGCGTAGGGTATGGGTTAGGGTTTGGATTAGGGTTAGTGCTAGGGTTAGGGCTCGGTTTAGGGTACGGGTTAGGATTAGGGTACGTGTTAGTGTTAGGGTAGGGGTTAGGGTTAGAGTACGCATTAGGGTTAGGGTAGTTATTAAACCTATCCCACTCTCTAGATACCCCTCAGCACGTAAGGGAATATTATTTGGGGGTCCAGCCATGGAGAAGAGTTTAGACACTAGGATAAGATAAGGAACACACCCATTATAAAGAAATCACATTAGGATTCTCTTTTTAAGCTGTTCCTTAAAACACTAGTGCTTAGGAAATCTATTGGAGGCAGAAGCAGTCAAGGGTAGCCTAGGGTTAGGGTTAGGCTTAGGGTTAGGCTTAGGGTACGGCTTAGGGTACGGGTTCGGTGAGGGGTTCGGGTACAGCGTAGGGTATGTGTTAGGGTTAGGGTTAGGGTTAGTGTTAAGGTTACGGCTCGGTTTAGGGTAAGGGTTAGGATTAGGGTACATGTTAGGGTTAGGGTAGGGGTTAGGGTTAGGGTACGCTTTAGGGTTAGGGTAGTTAGTAAACCTATCCCACTCTCTAGATACCCCTTAGCACGTAAAGGAATATTATTTGTGGGTCCAGCCATGGAGAAGAGTTTAGACACTAGGATAAGATAAGGAACACACCCATTATAAAGAAATCACATTAGAATTCTCTTTTTAAGCTGTTCCTTAAAACACTAGTGCTTAGGAAATCTATTGGAGGCAGAAGCAGTCAAGGGTAGCCAAGGGTTAGGGTTAGGCTTAGGGTTAGGCTTAGGGTACGGCTTAGGGTTCGGGTTCGGGGAAGGGTTCGGGTACGGCGTAGGGTATGTGTTATGGTTAGGGTTAGGGTTACTGTTAGGGTCAGGGCTCGGTTTAGGGTACGGGTTAGGATTAGGGTACGTGTTAGGGTTAGGGTAGGGGTTAGGGTTAGGGTACGCGTTAGGGTTAGGGTAGTTAGTAAACCTATCCCACTCTCTAGATACCCCTTAGCACGTAAAGGAGTATTATTTGGGGATCCAGCCATGGAGAAGAGTTTAGGCACTAGGATAAGATAAGGAACACACCCATTATAAAGAAATCACATTAGGATTCTCTTTTTAAGCTGTTCCTTAAAACACTAGTGCTTAGGAAATCTATTGGAGGCAGAAGCAGTCAAGGGTAGCCTAGGGTTAGGGTTAGGCTTAGGGTTAGGCTTAGGGTACGGCTTAGGGTACGGGTTAGGTGAGGGGTGCGGGTACGGCGTAGGGTATGGGTAAGGGTTAGGGTTAGTGTTAGGGTTAGGGCTCGGTTTAGGGTACGGGTTAGGATTAGGGTACGTGTTAGGGTTAGGGTAGGGGTTAGGGTTAGGGTACGCGTTAGGGTTAGGGTAGTTAGTAAACCTATCCCACTCTCTAGATACCCCTTAGCACGTAAAGGAGTATTATTTGGGGATCCAGCCATGGAGAAGAGTTTAGGCACTAGGATAAGATAAGGAACACACCCATTATAAAGAAATCACATTAGGATTCTCTTTTTAAGCTGTTCCTTAAAACAATAGTGCTTAGGAAATCTATTGGAGGCAGAAGCAGTCAAGGGTAGCCTAGGTTTAGGGTTAGGCTTAGGGTTCGGCTTAGGATACGGCTTAGGGTACGGGTTCGGGGAGGGGTACGGGTATGGCGTAGGGTATGGGTTAGGGTTAGGGTTAGTGTTAGGGTTAGGGCTCGGTTTAGGGTACGGGTTAGGATTAGGGTACGTGTTAGGGTTAGGGTAGGGGTTAGGGTTAGGGTACGCGTTAGCGTTAGGGTAGTTATTAAACCTATCCCACTCTCTAGATACCCCTTAGCACGTAAAGGAATATTATTTGAGGGTGCAGCCATGGAGAAGAGTTTAGACACTAGGATAAGATAAGGAACACACCCATTATAAAGAAATCACATTAGGATTCTCTTTTTAAGCTGTTCCTTAAAACACTAGTGCTTAGGAAATCTATTGGAGGCAGAAGCAGTCAAGGGTAGCCAAGGGTTAGGGTTAGGCTTAGGGTTAGGCTTAGGGTACGGCTTAGGGTTCGGGTTCGGGGAAGGGTGCGGGTACGGCGTAGGGTATGTGTTATGGTTAGGGTTAGGGTTAGTGTTAGGGTCAGGGCTCGGTTTAGGGTACGGGTTAGGATTAGGGTACGTGTTAGGGTTAGGGTAGGGGTTAGGGTTAGGGTACGCGTTAGGGTTAGGGTAGTTAGTAAACCTATCCCACTCTCTAGATACCCCTTAGCACGTAAAGGAGTATTATTTGGGGATCCAGCCATGGAGAAGAGTTTAGGCACTAGGATAAGATAAGGAACACACCCATTATAAAGAAATCACATTAGGATTCTCTTTTTAAGCTGTTCCTTAAATCACTAGTGCTTAGGAAATCTATTGGAGGCAGAAGCAGTCAAGGGTAGCCTAGGTTTAGGGTTAGGCTTAGGGTTCGGCTTAGGGTACGGCTTAGGGTACGGGTTCGGGGATGGGTGCGGGTACGGCGTAGGGTATGGGTTAGGGTTAGGGTTAGTGTTAGGGTTAGGGCTCGGTTTAGGGTACGGGTTAGGATTAGGGTACGTGTTAGGGTTAGCGTAGGGGTTAGGGTTAGGGTACGCGTTAGCGTTAGGGTAGTTATTAAACCTATCCCACTCTCTAGATACCCCTTAGCACGTAAAGGAATATTATTTGGGGGTCCAGCCATGGAGAAGAGTTTAGACACTAGGATAAGATAAGGAACACACCCATTATAAAGAAATCACATTAGGATTCTATTTTAAGCTGTTCCTTAAAACACTAGTGCTTAGGAAATCTATTGGAGGCAGAAGCAGTCAAGGGTAGCCTAGGTTTAGGGTTAGGCTTAGGGTTAGGCTTAGGGTACGGGTTAGGGTTCGGGTTCGGGGAGGGGTTCGGGTACGGCGTAGGGTATGTGTTATGGTTAGGGTTAGGGTTAGTGTTAGGGTTAGGGCTCGGTTTAGGGTACGGGTTAGGATTAGGGTACGTGTTAGGGTTAGGGTAGGGGTTAGGGTTAGGGTACGCGTTAGGGTTAGGGTAGTTAGTAAACCTATCCCACTCTCTAGATACCCCTTAGCACGTAAAGGAGTATTATTTGGGGATCCAGCCATGGAGAAGAGTTTAGGCACTAGGATAAGATAAGGAACACACCCATTATAAAGAAATCACATTAGGATTCTCTTTTTAAGCTGTTCCTTAAAACACTAGTGCTTAGGAAATCTATTGGAGGCAGAAGCAGTCAAGGGTAGCCTAGGTTTAGGGTTAGGCTTAGGGTTCGGCTTAGGATACGGCTTAGGGTACGGGTTCGGGGAGGGGTGAGGGTACGGCGTAGGGTATGGGTTAGGGTTAGGGTTAGGGTTAGTGTTAGGGTTAGGGCTCGGTTTAGGGTACGGGTTAGGATTAGGGTACGTGTTAGGGTTAGGGTAGGGGTTAGAGTTAGGGTACGCGTTAGGGTTAGGGTAGTTATTAAACCTATCCCACTCTCTAGATACCCCTTAGCACGTAAAGGAATATTATTTGGGGGTCCAGCCATGGAGAAGAGTTTAGACACTAGGATAAATAAGGAACACACCCATTATAAAGAAATCACATTAGGATTCTCTTTTTTAGCTGTTCCTTAAAACACTAGTGCCTAGGACATCTATTGGAGGCAGAAGCAGTCAAGGGTAGCCAAGGGTTAGGGTTAGGCATAGGGTTAGGCTTAGGGTACGGCTTAGGGTACGGGTTAGGTGAGGGGTGCGGGTACGGCGTAGGGTATGGGTTAGGGTTAGGGTTAGTGTTAGGGTTAGGGCTCGGTTTAGGGTACGGGTTAGGATTAGGGTACGTGTTAGGGTTAGGGTAGAGGTTAGGGTTAGGGTACGCGTTAGGGTTAGGGTAGTTAGTAAACCTATCCCACTCTCTAGATACCCCTTAGCACGTAAAGGAGTATTATTTGGGGATCCAGCCATGGAGAAGAGTTTAGGCACTAGGATAAGATAAGGAACACACCCATTATAAAGAAATCACATTAGGATTCTCTTTTTAAGCTGTTCCTTAAAACACTAGTGCTTAGGAAATCTATTGGAGGCAGAAGCAGTCAAGGGTAGCCTAGGTTTAGGGTTAGGCTTAGGGTTCGGCTTAGGATACGGCTTAGTGTACGGGTTCGGGGAGGGGTGCGGGTATTGTGTAGGGTATGGGTTAGGGTTAGGGTTAGTGTTAGGGTTAGGGCTCGGTTTAGGGTACGGGTTAGGTTTAGGGTACGTGTTAGGGTTAGGGTAGGGGTTAGGGTTAGGGTACGCGTTAGCGTTAGGGTAGTTATTAAACCTATCCCACTCTCTAGATACCCCTTAGCACGTAAAGGAATATTATTTGAGGGTGCAGCCATGGAGAAGAGTTTAGACACTAGGATAAGATAAGGAACACACCCATTATAAAGAAATCACATTAGGATTCTCTTTTTAAGCTGTTCCTTAAAACACTAGTGCTTAGGAAATCTATTGGAGGCAGAAGCAGTCAAGGGTAGCCTAGGGTTAGGGTTAGGCTTAGGGTTAGGCTTAGCGTACCGCTTAGGGTACGGGTTTGGGGAGGGGTTCGGTTACGGCGTAGGGTATGGGTTAGGGTTTGGATTAGGGTTAGTGCTAGGGTTAGGGCTCGGTTTAGGGTACGGGTTAGGATTAGGGTACGTGTTAGTGTTAGGGTAGGGGTTAGGGTTAGAGTACGCATTAGGGTTAGGGTAGTTATTAAACCTATCCCACTCTCTAGATACCCCTCAGCACGTAAGGGAATATTATTTGGGGGTGCAGCCATGGAGAAGAGTTTAGACACTAAGATAAGATAAGGAACACACCCATTATAAAGAAATCACATTAGGATTCTCTTTTTAAGCTGTTCCTTAAAACACTAGTGCTTAGGAAATCTATTGGAGGCAGAAGCAGTCAAGGGTAGCGTAGGGTTAGGGTTAGGCTTAGGGTTAGGCTTAGGGTACGGCTTAGGGTACGGGTTCAGGGAGGGGTTCGGGTACGGCGTAGGGTATGCGTTAGGGTTAGTGTTAGGGTTAGTGTTAGGGTTAGGGCTCGGTTCAGGTACGGGTTAGGATTAGGATACGTGTTAGGGTTAGGGTAGGGGTTAGGGTTAGGGTACGCTTTAGGGTTAGGGTAGTTATTAAACCTATCCCACTTTCTAGATACCCCTTAGCACGTAAAGGAATATTATTTGGGGGTCCAGCCATGGAGAAGAGTTTAGACACTAGGATAAATAAGGAACACACCCATTATAAAGAAATCACATTAGGATTCTCTTTTTAAGCTGTTCCTTAAAACAGTAGTGCTTAGGAAATCTATTGGAGGCAGAAGCAGTCAAGGGTAGCCTAGGGTTAGGGTTAGGCTTAGGGTTAGGCTTAGGGTAAGGCTTAGGGTACGGGTTAGGTGAGGGGTGCGGGTACAGCGTAGGGTATGGGTTAGGGTTAGGGTTAGTGTTAGGGTTAGGGCTCGGTTTAGGGTACGGGTTAGGATTAGGGTACGTGTTGGGGTTAGGGTAGGGGTTAGGGTTAGGGTACGCGTTAGGGTTAGGGTAGTTATTAAACCTATCCCACTCTCTAGATACCCCTTAGCACGTAAAGGAATATTATTTGGGGGTCCAGCCATGGAGAAGAGTTTAGACACTAGGATAAGATAAGGAACACACCCATTATAAAGAAATCACATTAGGATTCTCTTTTTAAGCTGTTCCTTAAAACACTAGTGCTTAGGAAATCTATTGGAGGCAGAAGCAGTCAAGGGTAGCCTAGGGTTAGGGTTAGGCTTAGGGTTAGGCTTAGGGTACGGCTTAGGGTACGGGTTCGGTGAGGGGTTCGGGTACAGCGTAGGGTATGTGTTAGGGTTAGGGTTAGGGTTAGTGTTAAGGTTACGGCTCGGTTTAGGGTAAGGGTTAGGATTAGGGTACATGTTAGGGTTAGGGTAGGGGTTAGGGTTAGGGTACGCTTTAGGGTTAGGGTAGTTAGTAAACCTATCCCACTCTCTAGATACCCCTTAGCACGTAAAGGAATATTATTTGGGGGTCCAGCCATGGAGAAGAGTTTAGACACTAGGATAAGATAAGGAACACACCCATTATAAAGAAATCACATTAGAATTCTCTTTTTAAGCTGTTCCTTAAAACACTAGTGCTTAGGAAATCTATTGGAGGCAGAAGCAGTCAAGGGTAGCCAAGGGTTAGGGTTAGGCTTAGGGTTAGGCTTAGGGTACGGCTTAGGGTTCGGGTTCGGGGAAGGGTTCGGGTACGGCGTAGGGTATGTGTTATGGTTAGGGTTAGGGTTACTGTTAGGGTCAGGGCTCGGTTTAGGGTACGGGTTAGGATTAGGGTACGTGTTAGGGTTAGGGTAGGGGTTAGGGTTAGGGTACGCGTTAGGGTTAGGGTAGTTAGTAAACCTATCCCACTCTCTAGATACCCCTTAGCACGTAAAGGAGTATTATTTGGGGATCCAGCCATGGAGAAGAGTTTAGGCACTAGGATAAGATAAGGAACACACCCATTATAAAGAAATCACATTAGGATTCTCTTTTTAAGCTGTTCCTTAAAACACTAGTGCTTAGGAAATCTATTGGAGGCAGAAGCAGTCAAGGGTAGCCTAGGGTTAGGGTTAGGCTTAGGGTTAGGCTTAGGGTACGGCTTAGGGTACGGGTTAGGTGAGGGGTGCGGGTACGGCGTAGGGTATGGGTAAGGGTTAGGGTTAGTGTTAGGGTTAGGGCTCGGTTTAGAGTACGGGTTAGGATTAGGGTACGTGTTAGGGTTAGGGTAGGGGTTAGGGTTAGGGTACGCGTTAGCGTTAGGGTAGTTATTAAACCTATCCCACTCTCTAGATACCCCTTAGCACTTAAGGAATATTATTTGAGGGTGCAGCCATGGAGAAGAGTTTAGACACTAGGATAAGATAAGGAACACACCCATTATAAAGAAATCACATTAGGATTCTCTTTTTAAGCTGTTCCTTAAAACAATAGTGCTTAGGAAATCTATTGGAGGCAGAAGCAGTCAAGGGTAGCCTAGGGTTAGGGATAGGCTTAGGGTTAGGCTTAGCGTACCGCTTAGGGTACGGGTTTGGGGAGGGGTTCGCGTACGGCGTAGGGTATGGGTTAGGGTTTGGATTAGGGTTAGTGCTAGGGTTAGGGCTCGGTTTAGGGTACGGGTTAGGATTAGGGTACGTGTTAGTGTTAGGGTAGGGGTTAGGGTTAGAGTACGCATTAGGGTTAGGGTAGTTATTAAACCTATCCCACTCTCTAGATACCCCTCAGCACGTAAGGGAATATTATTTGGGGGTGCAGCCATGGAGAAGAGTTTAGACACTAAGATAAGATAAGGAACACACCCATTATAAAGAAATCACATTAGGATTCTCTTTTTAAGCTGTTCCTTAAAACACTAGTGCTTAGGAAATCTATTGGAGGCAGAAGCAGTCAAGGGTAGCGTAGGGTTAGGGTTAGGCTTAGGGTTAGGCTTAGGGTACGGCTTAGGGTACGGGTTCAGGGAGGGGTTCGGGTACGGCGTAGGGTATGCGTTAGGGTTAGTGTTAGGGTTAGTGTTAGGGTTAGGGCTCGGTTCAGGTACGGGTTAGGATTAGGATACGTGTTAGGGTTAGGGTAGGGGTTAGGGTTAGGGTACGCTTTAGGGTTAGGGTAGTTATTAAACCTATCCCACTTTCTAGATACCCCTTAGCACGTAAAGGAATATTATTTGGGGGTCCAGCCATGGAGAAGAGTTTAGACACTAGGATAAATAAGGAACACACCCATTATAAATAAATCACATTAGGATTCTCTTTTTAAGCTGTTCCTTAAAACACTAGTGCTTAGGAAATCTATTGGAGGCAGAAGCAGTCAAGGGTAGCCTAGGTTTAGGGTTAGGCTTAGGGTTCGGCTTAGGGTACGGCTTAGGGTACGGGTTCGGGGAAGGGTTCGGGTACGGCGTAGGGTATGGGTTAGGGTTAGGGTTAGTGTTAGGGTTAGGGCTCGGTTTAGGGTACGGGTTAGGATTAGGGTACGTGTTAGGGTTAGGGTAGGGGTTAGGGTTAGGGTACGCGTTAGCGTTAGGGTAGTTATTAAACCTATCCCACTCTCTAGATACCCCTTAGCACGTAAAGGAATATTATTTGGGGGTCCAGCCATGGAGAAGAGTTTAGACACTAGGATAAGATAAGGAACACACCCATTATAAAGAAATCACATTAGGATTCTATTTTAAGCTGTTCCTTAAAACACTAGTGCTTAGGAAATCTATTGGAGGCAGAAGCACTCAAGGGTAGCCTAGGTTTAGGGTTAGGCTTAGGGTTAGGCTTAGGGTACGGCTTAGGGTACGGGTTCGGGGAGGGGTTCGGGTACAGCGTAGGGTATGTGTTAGGGTTAGGGTTAGGGTTAGTGTTAAGGTTACGGCTCGGTTTAGGGTACGGGTTAGGATTAGGGTACATGTTAGGGTTAGGGTAGGGGTTAGGGTTAGGGTACGCTTTAGGGTTAGGGTAGTTAGTAAACCTATCCCACTCTCTAGATACCCCTTAGCACGTAAAGGAGTATTATTTGGGTATCCAGCCATGGAGAAGAGTTTAGGCACTAGGATAAGATAAGGAACACACCCATTATAAAGAAATCACATTAGGATTCTCTTTTTAAGCTGTTCCTTAAAACACTAGTGCTTAGGAAATCTATTGGAGGCAGAAGCAGTCAAGGGTAGCCTAGGTTTAGGGTTAGGCTTAGGGTTCGGCTTAGGATACGGCTTAGGGTACGGGTTCGGGGAGGGGTGAGGGTACGGCGTAGGGTATGGGTTAGGGTTAGGGTTAGGGTTAGTGTTAGGGTTAGGGCTCGGTTTAGGGTACGGGTTAGGATTAGGGTACGTGTTAGGGTTAGGGTAGGGGTTAGGGTTAGGGTACGCTTTAGGGTTAGGGTAGTTATTAAACCTATCCCACTTTCTAGATACCCCTTAGCACGTAAAGGAATATTATTTGGGGGTCCAGCCATGGAGAAGAGTTTAGACACTAGGATAAATAAGGAACACACCCATTATAAAGAAATCACATTAGGATTCTCTTTTTAAGCTGTTCCTTAAAACACTAGTGCTTAGGAAATCTATTGGAGGCAGAAGCAGTCAAGGGTAGCCTAGGGTTAGGGTTAGGCTTAGGGTTAGGCTTAGGGTACGGCTTAGGGTACGGGTTAGGTGAGGGGTGCGGGTACGGCGTAGGGTATGGGTTAGGGTTAGGGTTAGTGTTAGGGTTAGGGCTCGGTTTAGGGTACGGGTTAGGATTAGGGTACGTGTTAGGGTTAGGGTAGGGGTTAGGGTTAGGGTACGCGTTAGGGTTAGGGTAGTTATTAAACGTATCCCACTCTCTAGATACCCCTTAGCACGTAAAGGAATATTATTTGGGGGTCCAGCCATGGAGAAGAGTTTAGACACTAGGATAAGATAAGGAACACACCCATTATAAAGAAATCACATTAGGATTCTCTTTTTAAGCTGTTCCTTAAAACACTAGTGCTTAGGAAATCTATTGGAGGCAGAAGCAGTCAAGGGTAGCCTAGGGTTAGGGTTAGGCTTAGGGTTAGGCTTAGGGTACGGCTTAGGGTACGGGTTCGGGGAGGGGTTCGGGTACAGCGTAGGGTATGTGTTAGGGTTAGGGTTAGGGTTAGTGTTAAGGTTACGGCTCGGTTTAGGGTACGGGTTAGGATTAGGGTACATGTTAGGGTTAGGGTAGGGGTTAGGGTTAGGGTACGCTTTAGGGTTAGGGTAGTTAGTAAACCTATCCCACTCTCTAGATACCCCTTAGCACGTAAAGGAATATTATTTGGGGGTCCAGCCATGGAGAAGAGTTTAGACACTAGGATAAGATAAGGAACACACCCATTATAAAGAAATCACATTAGGATTCTCTTTTTTAGCTGTTCCTTAAAACACTAGTGCCTAGGACATCTATTGGAGGCAGAAGCAGTCAAGGGTAGCCAAGGGTTAGGGTTAGGCTTAGGGTTAGGCTTAGGGTACGGCTTAGGGTACGGGTTAGGTGAGGGGTGCGGGTACGGCGTAGGGTATGGGTTAGGGTTAGTGTTAGGGTTAGGGCTCGGTTTAGGGTACGGGTTAGGATTAGGGTACGTGTTAGGGTTAGGGTAGAGGTTAGGGTTAGGGTACGCGTTAGGGTTAGGGTAGTTAGTAAACCTATCCCACTCTCTAGATACCCCTTAGCACGTAAAGGAGTATTATTTGGGGATCCAGCCATGGAGAAGAGTTTAGGCACTAGGATAAGATAAGGAACACACCCATTATAAAGAAATCACATTAGGATTCTCTTTTTAAGCTGTTCCTTAAAACACTAGTGCTTAGGAAATCTATTGGAGGCAGAAGCAGTCAAGGGTAGCCTAGGTTTAGGGTTAGGCTTAGGGTTCGGCTTAGGATACGGCTTAGGGTACGGGTTCGGGGAGGGGTACGGGTATGGCGTAGGGTATGGGTTAGGGTTAGGGTTAGTGTTAGGTTTAGGGCTCGGTTTAGGGTACGGGTTAGGATTAGGGTACGTGTTAGGGTTAGGGTAGGGGTTAGGGTTAGGGTACGCGTTAGCGTTAGGGTAGTTATTAAACCTATCCCACTCTCTAGATACCCCTTAGCAAGTAAAGGAATATTATTTGAGGGTGCAGCCATGGAGAAGAGTTTAGACACTAGGATAAGATAAGGAACACACCCATTATAAAGAAATCACATTAGGATTCTCTTTTTAAGCTGTTCCTTAAAACACTAGTGCTTAGGAAATCTATTGGAGGCAGAAGCAGTCAAGGGTAGCCAAGGGTTAGGGTTAGGCTTAGGGTTAGGCTTAGCGTACCGCTTAGGGTACGGGTTTGGGGAGGGGTTCGGTTACGGCGTAGGGTATGGGTTAGGGTTTGGATTAGGGTTAGTGCTAGGGTTAGGGCTCGGTTTAGGGTACGGGTTAGGATTAGGGTACGTGTTAGTGTTAGGGTAGGGGTTAGGGTTAGAGTACGCATTAGGGTTAGGGTAGTTATTAAACCTATCCCACTCTCTAGATACCCCTCAGCACGTAAGGGAATATTATTTGGGGGTGCAGCCATGGAGAAGAGTTTAGACACTAAGATAAGATAAGGAACACACCCATTATAAAGAAATCACATTAGGATTCTCTTTTTAAGCTGTTCCTTAAAACACTAGTGCTTAGGAAATCTATTGGAGGCAGAAGCAGTCAAGGGTAGCGTAGGGTTAGGGTTAGGCTTAGGGTTAGGCTTAGGGTACGGCTTAGGGTACGGGTTCAGGGAGGGGTTCGGGTACGGCGTAGGGTATGCGTTAGGGTTAGTGTTAGGGTTAGTGTTAGGGTTAGGGCTCGGTTCAGGTACGGGTTAGGATTAGGATACGTGTTAGGGTTAGGGTAGGGGTTAGGGTTAGGGTACGCTTTAGGGTTAGGGTAGTTATTAAACCTATCCCACTTTCTAGATACCCCTTAGCACGTAAAGGAATATTATTTGGGGGTCCAGCCATGGAGAAGAGTTTAGACACTAGGATAAATAAGGAACACACCCATTATAAAGAAATCACATTAGGATTCTCTTTTTAAGCTGTTCCTTAAAACACTAGTGCTTAGGAAATCTATTGGAGGCAGAAGCAGTCAAGGGTAGCCTAGGGTTAGGGTTAGGCTTAGGGTTAGGCTTAGGGTACGGCTTAGGGTACGGGTTAGGTGAGGGGTGCGGGTACGGCGTAGGGTATGGGTTAGGGTTAGGGTTAGTGTTAGGGTTAGGGCTCGGTTTAGGGTACGGGTTAGGATTAGGGTACGTGTTAGGGTTAGGGTAGGGGTTAGGGTTAGGGTACGCGTTAGGGTTAGGGTAGTTATTAAACGTATCCCACTCTCTAGATACCCCTTAGCACGTAAAGGAATATTATTTGGGGGTCCAGCCATGGAGAAGAGTTTAGACACTAGGATAAGATAAGGAACACACCCATTATAAAGAAATCACATTAGGATTCTATTTTAAGCTGTTCCTTAAAACACTAGTGCTTAGGAAATCTATTGGAGGCAGAAGCAGTCAAGGGTAGCCTAGGTTTAGGGTTAGGCTTAGGGTTAGGCTTAGGGTACGGCTTAGGGTTCGGGTTCGGGGAGGGGTTCGGGTACGGCATAGGGTATGTGTTATGGTTAGGGTTAGGGTTAGTGTTAGGGTTAGGGCTCGGTTTAGGGTACGGGTTAGGATTAGGGTACGTGTTAGGGTTAGGGTAGGGGTTAGGGTTAGGGTACGCATTAGGGTTAGGGTAGTTAGTAAACCTATCCCACTCTCCAGATACCCCTTAGCACGTAAAGGAGTATTATTTGGGGATCCAGCCATGGAGAAGAGTTTAGGCACTAGGATAAGATAAGGAACACACCCATTATAAAGAAATCACATTAGGATTCTCTTTTTAAGCTGTTCCTTAAAACACTAGTGCTTAGGAAATCTATTGGAGGCAGAAGCAGTCAAGGGTAGCCTAGGTTTAGGGTTAGGCTTAGGGTTCGGCTTAGGATACGGCTTAGGGTACGGGTTCTGGGAGGGGTGAGGGTACGGCGTAGGGTATGGGTTAGGGTTAGGGTTAGGGTTAGTGTTAGGGTTAGGGCTCGGTTTAGGGTACGGGTTAGGATTAGGGTACGTGTTAGGGTTAGCGTAGGGGTTAGGGTTAGGGTACGCGTTAGCGTTAGGGTAGTTATTAAACCTATCCCACTCTCTAGATACCCCTTAGCACGTAAAGGAATATTATTTGGGGGTCCAGCCATGGAGAAGAGTTTAGACACTAGGATAAGATAAGGAACACACCCATTATAAAGAAATCACATTAGGATTCTATTTTAAGCTGTTCCTTAAAACACTAGTGCTTAGGAAATCTATTGGAGGCAGAAGCAGTCAAGGGTAGCCTAGGTTTAGGGTTAGGCTTAGGGTTAGGCTTAGGGTACGGCTTAGGGTTCGGGTTCGGGGAGGGGTTCGGGTACGGCGTAGGGTATGTGTTATGGTTAGGGTTAGGGTTAGTGTTAGGGTTAGGGCTCGGTTTAGGGTACGGGTTAGGATTAGGGTACGTGTTAGGGTTAGGGTAGGGGTTAGGGTTAGGGTACGCGTTAGGGTTAGGGTAGTTAGTAAACCTATCCCACTCTCTAGATACCCCTTAGCACGTAAAGGAGTATTATTTGGGGATCCAGCCATGGAGAAGAGTTTAGGCACTAGGATAAGATAAGGAACACACCCATTATAAAGAAATCACATTAGGATTCTCTTTTTAAGCTGTTCCTTAAAACACTAGTGCTTAGGAAATCTATTGGAGGCAGAAGCAGTCAAGGGTAGCCTAGGTTTAGGGTTAGGCTTAGGGTTCGGCTTAGGATACGGCTTAGGGTACGGGTTCGGGGAGGGGTGAGGGTACGGCGTAGGGTATGGGTTAGGGTTAGGGTTAGGGTTAGTGTTAGGGTTAGGGCTCGGTTTCGGGTACGGGTTAGGATTAGGGTACGTGTTAGGGTTAGGGTAGGGGTTAGAGTTAGGGTACGCGTTAGGGTTAGGGTAGTTATTAAACCTATCCCACTCTCTAGATACCCCTTAGCACGTAAAGGAATATTATTTGGGGGTCCAGCCATGGAGAAGAGTTTAGACACTAGGATAAATAAGGAACACACCCATTATAAAGAAATCACATTAGGATTCTCTTTTTTAGCTGTTCCTTAAAACACTAGTGACTAGGACATCTATTGGAGGCAGAAGCAGTCAAGGGTAGCCAAGGGTTAGGGTTAGGCTTAGGGTTAGGCTTAGGGTACGGCTTAGGGTACGGGTTAGGTGAGGGGTGCGGGTACGGCGTAGGGTATGGGTTAGGGTTAGGGTTAGTGTTAGGGTTAGGGCTCGGTTTAGGGTACGGGTTAGGATTAGGGTACGTGTTAGGGTTAGGGTAGAGGTTAGGGTTAGGGTACGCGTTAGGGTTAGGGTAGTTAGTAAACCTATCCCACTCTCTAGATACCCCTTAGCACGTAAAGGAGTATTATTTGGGGATCCAGCCATGGAGAAGAGTTTAGGCACTAGGATAAGATAAGGAACACACCCATTATAAAGAAATCACATTAGGATTCTCTTTTTAAGCTGTTCCTTAAAACACTAGTGCTTAGGAAATCTATTGGAGGCAGAAGCAGTCAAGGGTAGCCTAGGTTTAGGGTTAGGCTTAGGGTTCGGCTTAGGATACGGCTTAGTGTACGGGTTCGGGGAGGGGTGCGGGTATTGCGTAGGGTATGGGTTAGGGTTAGGGTTAGTGTTAGGGTTAGGGCTCGGTTTAGGGTACGGGTTAGGATTAGGGTACGTGTTAGGGTTAGGGTAGGGGTTAGGGTTAGGGTACGCGTTAGCGTTAGGGTAGTTATTAAACCTATCCCACTCTCTAGATACCCCTTAGCACGTAAAGGAATATTATTTGAGGGTGCAGCCATGGAGAAGAGTTTAGACACTAGGATAAGATAAGGAACACACCCATTATAAAGAAATCACATTAGGATTCTCTTTTTAAGCTGTTCCTTAAAACACTAGTGCTTAGGAAATCTATTGGAGGCAGAAGCAGTCAAGGGTAGCCTAGGGTTAGGGTTAGGCTTAGGGTTAGGCTTAGCGTACCGCTTAGGGTACGGGTTTGGGGAGGGGTTCGGTTACGGCGTAGGGTATGGGTTAGGGTTTGGATTAGGGTTAGTGCTAGGGTTAGGGCTCGGTTTAGGGTACGGGTTAGGATTAGGGTACGTGTTAGTGTTAGGGTAGGGGTTAGGGTTAGAGTACGCATTAGGGTTAGGGTAGTTATTAAACCTATCCCACTCTCTAGATACCCCTCAGCACGTAAGGGAATATTATTTGGGGGTGCAGCCATGGAGAAGAGTTTAGACACTAAGATAAGATAAGGAACACACCCATTATAAAGAAATCACATTAGGATTCTCTTTTTAAGCTGTTCCTTAAAACACTAGTGCTTAGGAAATCTATTGGAGGCAGAAGCAGTCAAGGGTAGCGTAGGGCTAGGGTTAGGCTTAGGGTTAGGCTTAGGGTACGGCTTAGGGTACGGGTTCAGGGAGGGGTTCGGGTACGGCGTAGGGTATGCGTTAGGGTTAGTGTTAGGGTTAGTGTTAGGGTTAGGGCTCGGTTCAGGTACGGGTTAGGATTAGGATACGTGTTAGGGTTAGGGTAGGGGTTAGGGTTAGGGTACGCTTTAGGGTTAGGGTAGTTATTAAACCTATCCCACTTTCTAGATACCCCTTAGCACGTAAAGTAATATTATTTGGGGGTCCAGCCATGGAGAAGAGTTTAGACACTAGGATAAATAAGGAACACACCCATTATAAAGAAATCACATTAGGATTCTCTTTTTAAGCTGTTCCTTAAAACAGTAGTGCTTAGGAAATCTATTGGAGGCAGAAGCAGTCAAGGGTAGCCTAGGGTTAGGGTTAGGCTTAGGGTTAGGCTTAGGGTAAGGCTTAGGGTACGGGTTAGGTGAGGGGTGCGGGTACAGCGTAGGGTATGGGTTAGGGTTAGGGTTAGTGTTAGGGTTAGGGCTCGGTTTAGGGTACGGGTTAGGATTAGGGTACGTGTTAGGGTTAGGGTAGGGGTTAGGGTTAGGGTACGCGTTAGGGTTAGGGTAGTTATTAAACCTATCCCACTCTCTAGATACCCCTTAGCACGTAAAGGAATATTATTTGGGGGTCCAGCCATGGAGAAGAGTTTAGACACTAGGATAAGATAAGGAACACACCCATTATAAAGAAATCACATTAGGATTCTCTTTTTAAGCTGTTCCTTAAAACACTAGTGCTTAGGAAATCTATTGGAGGCAGAAGCAGTCAAGGGTAGCCTAGGGTTAGGGTTAGGCTTAGGGATAGGCTTAGGGTACGGCTTAGGGTACGGGTTCGGGGAGGGGTTCGGGTACAGCGTAGGGTATGTGTTAGGGTTAGGGTTAGGGTTAGTGTTAAGGTTACGGCTCGGTTTAGGGTAAGGGTTAGGATTAGGGTACATGTTAGGGTTAGGGTAGGGGTTAGGGTTAGGGTACGCTTTAGGGTTAGGGTAGTTAGTAAACCTATCCCACTCTCTAGATACCCCTTAGCACGTAAAGGAATATTATTTGGGGGTCCAGCCATGGAGAAGAGTTTAGACACTAGGATAAGATAAGGAACACACCCATTATAAAGAAATCACATTAGAATTCTCTTTTTAAGCTGTTCCTTAAAACACTAGTGCTTAGGAAATCTATTGGAGGCAGAAGCAGTCAAGGGTAGCCAAGGGTTAGGGTTAGGCTTAGGGTTAGGCTTAGGGTACGGCTTAGGGATCGGGTTCGGGGAAGGGTTCGGGTACGGCGTAGGGTATGTGTTATGGTTAGGGTTAGGGTTACTGTTAGGGTCAGGGCTCGGTTTAGGGTACGGGTTAGGATTAGGGTACGTGTTAGGGTTAGGGTAGGTGTTAGGGTTAGGGTACGCGTTAGGGTTAGGGTAGTTAGTAAACCTATCCCACTCTCTAGATATCCCTTAGCACGTAAAGGAGTATTATTTGGGGATCCAGCCATGGAGAAGAGTTTAGGCACTAGGATAAGATAAGGAACACACCCATTATAAAGAAATCACATTAGGATTCTCTTTTTAAGCTGTTCCTTAAAACACTAGTGCTTAGGAAATCTATTGGAGGCAGAAGCAGTCAAGGGTAGCCTAGGGTTAGGGTTAGGCTTAGGGTTAGGCTTAGGGTACGGCTTAGGGTACGGGTTAGGTGAGGGGTGCGGGTACGGCGTAGGGTATGGGTAAGGGTTAGGGTTAGTGTTAGGGTTAGGGCTCGGTTTAGAGTACGGGTTAGGATTAGGGTACGTGTTAGGGTTAGGGTAGGGGTTAGGGTTAGGGTACGCGTTAGGGTTAGGGTAGTTATTAAACCTATCCCACTCTCTAGATACCCCTTAGCACGTAAAGGAATATTATTTGGGGGTCCAGCCATGGAGAAGAGTTTAGACACTAGGATAAGATAAGGAACACACCCATTATAAAGAAATCACATTAGGATTCTCTTTTTAAGCTGTTCCTTAAAACACTAGTGCTTAGGAAATCTATTGGAGGCAGAAGCATTCAAGGGTAGCCTAGGGTTAGGGTTAGGCTTAGGGTTAGGCTTAGGGTACGGCTTAGGGTACGGGTTCGGTGAGGGGTTCGGGTACAGCGTAGGGTATGTGTTAGGGTTAGGGTTAGGGTTAGTGATAAGGTTACGGCTCGGTTTAGGGTACGGGTTAGGATTAGGGTACATGTTAGGGTTAGGGTAGGGGTTAGGGTTAGGGTACGCTTTAGGGTTAGGGTAGTTAGTAAACCTATCCCACTCTCTAGATACCCCTTAGCACGTAAAGGAATATTATTTGGGGGTTCAGCCATGGAGAAGAGTTTAGACACTAGGATAAGATAAGGAACACACCCATTATAAAGAAATCACATTAGAATTCTCTTTTTAAGCTGTTCCTTAAAACACTAGTGCTTAGGAAATCTATTGGAGGCAGAAGCAGTCAAGGGTAGCCAAGGGTTAGGGTTAGGCTTAGGGTTAGGCTTAGGGTACGGCTTAGGGTTCGAGTTCGGGGAGGGGTTCGGGTATGGCGTAGGGTATGTGTTATGGTTAGGGTTAGGGTTAGTGTTAGGGTCAGGGCTCGGTTTAGGGTACGGGTTAGGATTAGGGTACGTGTTAGGGTTAGGGTAGGGGTTAGGGTTAGGGTACGCGTTAGGGTTAGGGTAGTTAGTAAACCTATCCCACTCTCTAGATACCCCTTAGCACGTAAAGGAGTATTATTTGGGGATCCAGCCATGGAGAAGAGTTTAGGCACTAGGATAAGATAAGGAACACACCCATTATAAAGAAATCACATTAGGATTCTCTTTTTAAGCTGTTCCTTAAAACACTAGTGCTTAGGAAATCTATTGGAGGCAGAAGCAGTCAAGGGTAGCCTAGGGTTAGGGTTAGGCTTAGGGTTTGGCTTAGGGTACGGCTTAGGATACGGCTTAGGGTACGGGTTCGGGGAGGGGTGCGGGTACGGCGTAGGGTATGGGTTAGGGTTAGGGTTAGTGTTAGGGTTAGGCCTCGGTTTAGGGTACGGGTTAGGATTAGGGTACGTGTTAGGGTTAGGGTAGGGGTTAGGGTTAGGGTACGCGTTAGCGTTAGGGTAGTTATTAAACCTATCCCACTCTCTAGATACCCCTTAGCACGTAAAGGAATATTATTTGAGGGTGCAGCCATGGAGAAGAGTTTAGACACTAGGATAAGATAAGGAACACACCCATTATAAAGAAATCACATTAGGATTCTCTTTTTAAGCTGTTCCTTAAAACAATAGTGCTTAGGAAATCTATTGGAGGCAGAAGCAGTCAAGGGTAGCCTAGGGTTAGGGTTAGGCTTAGGGTTAGGCTTAGCGTACCGCTTAGGGTACGGGTTTGGGGAGGGGTTCGCGTAGGGCGTAGGGTATGGGTTAGGGTTTGGATTAGGGTTAGTGCTAGGGTTAGGGCTCGGTTTAGGGTACGGGTTAGGATTAGGGTACGTGTTAGTGTTAGGGTAGGTGTTAGGGTTAGAGTACGCATTAGGGTTAGGGTAGTTATTAAACCTATCCCACTCTCTAGATATCCCTCAGCACGTAAGGGAATATTATTTGGGGGTGCAGCCATGGAGAAGAGTTTAGACACTAAGATAAGATAAGGAACACACCCATTATAAAGAAATCACATTAGGATTCTCTTTTTAAGCTGTTCCTTAAAACACTAGTGCTTAGGAAATCTATTGGAGGCAGAAGCAGTCAAGGGTAGCATAGGGTTAGGGTTAGGCTTAGGGTTAGGCTTAGGGTACGGCTTAGGGTACGGGTTCAGGGAGAGGTTCGGGTTCGGCGTAGGGTATGCGTTAGGGTTAGTGTTAGGGTTAGTGTTAGGGTTAGGGCTCGGTTCAGGGTACGGGTTAGGATTAGGATACGTGTTAGGGTTAGGGTAGGGGTTAGGGTTAGTGTACGCTTTAGTGTTAGGGTAGTTATTAAACCTATCCCACTTTCTAGATACCCCTTAGCACGTAAAGGAATATTATTTGTGGGTCCAGCCATGGAGAAGAGTTTAAACACTAGGATAAGATAAGGAACACACCCATTATAAAGAAATCACATTAGTATTCTCTTTTTAAGCTGTTCCTTAAAACACTAGTGCTTAGGAAATCTATTGGAGGCAGAAGCAGTCAAGGGTAGCCTAGGGTTAGGGTTAGGCTTAGGGTTAGGCTTAGGGTACGGCTTAGGGTACGGGTTCGGCGTAGGTTATGGGTTTGGGTTAGGGTTAGGGTTAGTGTTAGATTTAGGGCTCGGTTTAGGGTACGGGATAGGATTAGGGTACGTGTTAGGGTTAGGGTAGGGGTTAGGGTTAGGGTACGCGTTAGTGTTAGGGTAGTTATTAAACCTATCCCACTCTCTAGATACCCCTTAGCACGTAAAGGAGTATTATTTGGGGGTCCAGCCTTGGAGAAGAGTTTAGACACTAGGATAAGATAAGGAACACTCCCATTATAAAGAAATCACATTAGGATTCTCTTTTTCAGCTGTTCCTTAAAACACTAGTGCTTAGGAAATCTATTGGAGGCAGAAGCAGTCAAGGGTAGCCTAGGGTTAGGGTTAGGCTTAGGGTTAGGCTTAGGGTACGGATTAGGGTACGGGTTTGGGGAGGGGTTCGGGTACGGCGTAGGGTATTGGTTAGGGTTCGGGTTAGGGTTAGTGTTAGGGTTAGGGCTCGGTTTAGGGTATGGGTTAGGATTAGGGTACGTGTTAGGGTTAGGGTAGGGGTTAGGGTTAGGGTACGCATTAGGGTTAGGGTAGTTATTAAACCTATCCCACTCTCTAGATACCCCTTAGCACGTAAAGGAATATTATTTGTGGGTCCAGCCATGGAGAAGAGTTTAGACACTAGGATAAGATAAGGAACACACCCATTATAAAGAAATCACATTAGGATTCTCTTTTTTAGCTGTTCCTTAAAACACTAGTGCTTAGGAAATCTATTGGAGGCAGAAGCAGTCAAGGGTAGCCAAGGGTTAGGGTTAGGCTTAGGGTTAGGCTTAGGGTACGGCTTAGGGTACGGGTTTCGGGAGGGGTTCGGGTACGGCGTTGGGTATGGGTTAGGGTTAGGGTTAGGGTTAGTGTTAGGGTTAGGGCTCGGTTTAGGGTACGGGATAGGATTAGGGTACGTGTTAGGGATAGGGTTAGGGTACGCGTTAGGGTTAGGGTAGTTATTAAACCTATCCCACTCTCTAGATACCCCTTCGCACGTAAAGGAATATTATTTGAGGGTGCAGCCATGGAGAAGAGTTTAGACACTAGGATAAGATAAGGAACACACCCATTATAAAGAAATCACATTAGGATTCTCTTTTTAAGCTGTTCCTTAAAACAATAGTGCTTAGGAAATCTATTGGAGGCAGAAGCAGTCAAGGGTAGCCTAGGGTTAGGGTTAGGCTTAGGGTTAGGCTTAGCGTACCGCTTAGGGTACGGGTTTGGGGAGGGGTTCGGTTACGGCGTAGGGTATGGGTTAGGGTTTGGATTAGGGTTAGTGCTAGGGTTAGGGCTCGGTTTAGGGTACGGATTAGGATTAGGGTACGTGTTAGTGTTAGGGTAGGGGTTAGGGTTAGAGTACGCATTAGGGTTAGGGTAGTTATTAAACCTATCCCACTCTCTAGATACCCCTTAGCACGTAAAGGAATATTATTTGGGGGTCCAGCCATGGAGAAGAGTTTAGACACTAGGATAAGATAAGGAACACACCCATTATAAAGAAATCACATTAGGATTCTCTTTTTAAGCTGTTCCTTAAAACACTAGTGCTTAGGAAATCTATTGGAGGCAGAAGCAGTCAAGGGTAGCCTAGGGTTAGGGTTAGGCTTAGGGTTAGGCTTAGGGTACGGCTTAGGGTACGGGTTCGGTGAGGGGTGCGGGTACGGCGTAGGGTATGGGTTAGGGTTAGGGTTAGGGTTAGTGTTAGGGTTAGGGCTCGGTTTAGGGTACGGGTTAGGATTAGGGTACGTGTTAGGGTTAGGGTAGGGGTTAGGGTTAGGGTACGCGTTAGTGTTAGGGTAGTTATTAAACCTATCCCACTCTCTAGATACCCCTTAGCACGTAAAGGAGTATTATTTGGGGGTCCAGCCATGGAGAAGAGTTTAGACACTAGGATAAGATAAGGAACACACCCATTATAAAGAAATCACATTAGGATTCTCTTTTTCAGCTGTTCCTTAAAACACTAGTGCTTAGGAAATCTATTAGAGGCAGAAGCAGTCAAGGGTAGCCTAGGGTTAGGGTTAGGCTTAGGGTTAGGCTTAGCGTACCGCTTAGGGTACGGGTTTGGGGAGGGGTTCGCGTAGGGCGTAGGGTATGGGTTAGGGTTTGGATTAGGGTTAGTGCTAGGGTTAGGGCTCGGTTTAGGGTACGGGTTAGGATTAGGGTACGTGTTAGTGTTAGGGTAGGTGTTAGGGTTAGAGTACGCATTAGGGTTAGGGTAGTTATTAAACCTATCCCACTCTCTAGATATCCCTCAGCACGTAAGGGAATATTATTTGGGGGTGCAGCCATGGAGAAGAGTTTAGACACTAAGATAAGATAAGGAACACACCCATTATAAAGAAATCACATTAGGATTCTCTTTTTAAGCTGTTCCTTAAAACACTAGTGCTTAGGAAATCTATTGGAGGCAGAAGCAGTCAAGGGTAGCATAGGGTTAGGGTTAGGCTTAGGGTTAGGCTTAGGGTACGGCTTAGGGTACGGGTTCAGGGAGAGGTTCGGGTACGGCGTAGGGTATGCGTTAGGGTTAGTGTTAGGGTTAGTGTTAGGGTTAGGGCTCGGTTCAGGGTACGGGTTAGGATTAGGATACGTGTTAGGGTTAGGGTAGGGGTTAGGGTTAGTGTACGCTTTAGTGTTAGGGTAGTTATTAAACCTATCCCACTTTCTAGATACCCCTTAGCACGTAAAGGAATATTATTTGTGGGTCCAGCCATGGAGAAGAGTTTAAACACTAGGATAAGATAAGGAACACACCCATTATAAAGAAATCACATTAGTATTCTCTTTTTAAGCTGTTCCTTAAAACACTAGTGCTTAGGAAATCTATTGGAGGCAGAAGCAGTCAAGGGTAGCCTAGGGTTAGGGTTAGGCTTAGGGTTAGGCTTAGGGTACGGCTTAGGGTACGGGTTCGGCGTAGGTTATGGGTTTGGGTTAGGGTTAGGGTTAGTGTTAGATTTAGGGCTCGGTTTAGGGTACGGGATAGGATTAGGGTACGTGTTAGGGTTAGGGTAGGGGTTAGGGTTAGGGTACGCGTTAGTGTTAGGGTAGTTATTAAACCTATCCCACTCTCTAGATACCCCTTAGCACGTAAAGGAGTATTATTTGGGGGTCCAGCCTTGGAGAAGAGTTTAGACACTAGGATAAGATAAGGAACACTCCCATTATAAAGAAATCACATTAGGATTCTCTTTTTCAGCTGTTCCTTAAAACACTAGTGCTTAGGAAATCTATTGGAGGCAGAAGCAGTCAAGGGTAGCCTAGGGTTAGGGTTAGGCTTAGGGTTAGGCTTAGGGTACGGATTAGGGTACGGGTTTGGGGAGGGGTTCGGGTACGGCGTAGGGTATTGGTTAGGGTTCGGGTTAGGGTTAGTGTTAGGGTTAGGACTCGGTTTAGGGTACGGGTTAGGATTAGGGTACGTGTTAGGGTTAGGGTAGGGGTTAGGGTTAGGGTACGCATTAGGGTTAGGGTAGTTATTAAACCTATCCCACTCTCTAGATACCCCTTAGCACGTAAAGGAATATTATTTGTGGGTCCAGCCATGGAGAAGAGTTTAGACACTAGGATAAGATAAGGAACACACCCATTATAAAGAAATCACATTAGGATTCTCTTTTTTAGCTGTTCCTTAAAACACTAGTGCTTAGGAAATCTATTGGAGGCAGAAGCAGTCAAGGGTAGCCAAGGGTTAGGGTTAGGCTTAGGGTTAGGCTTAGGGTACGGCTTAGGGTACGGGTTTCGGGAGGGGTTCGGGTACGGCGTTGGGTATGGGTTAGGGTTAGGGTTAGGGTTAGTGTTAGGGTTAGGGCTCGGTTTAGGGTACGGGATAGGATTAGGGTACGTGTTAGGGTTAGGGTTAGGGTACGCGTTAGGGTTAGGGTAGTTATTAAACCTATCCCACTCTCTAGATACCCCTTCGCACGTAAAGGAATATTATTTGAGGGTGCAGCCATGGAGAAGAGTTTAGACACTAGGATAAGATAAGGAACACACCCATTATAAAGAAATCACATTAGGATTCTCTTTTTAAGCTGTTCCTTAAAACAATAGTGCTTAGGAAATCTATTGGAGGCAGAAGCAGTCAAGGGTAGCCTAGGGTTAGGGTTAGGCTTAGGGTTAGGCTTAGCGTACCGCTTAGGGTACGGGTTTGGGGAGGGTTTCGGTTACGGCGTAGGGTATGGGTTAGGGTTTGGATTAGGGTTAGTGCTAGGGTTAGGGCTCGGTTTAGGGTACGGATTAGGATTAGGGTACGTGTTAGTGTTAGGGTAGGGGTTAGGGTTAGAGTACGCATTAGGGTTAGGGTAGTTATTAAACCTATCCCACTCTCTAGATACCCCTTAGCACGTAAAGGAATATTATTTGGGGGTCCAGCCATGGAGAAGAGTTTAGACACTAGGATAAGATAAGGAACACACCCATTATAAAGAAATCACATTAGGATTCTCTTTTTAAGCTGTTCCTTAAAACACTAGTGCTTAGGAAATCTATTGGAGGCAGAAGCAGTCAAGGGTAGCCTAGGGTTAGGGTTAGGCTTAGGGTTAGGCTTAGGGTACGGCTTAGGGTACGGGTTCGGTGAGGGGTGCGGGTACGGCGTAGGGTATGGGTTAGGGTTAGGGTTAGGGTTAGTGTTAGGGTTAGGGCTCGGTTTAGGGTACGGGTTAGGATTAGGGTACGTGTTAGGGTTAGGGTAGGGGTTAGGGTTAGGGTACGCGTTAGTGTTAGGGTAGTTATTAAACCTATCCCACTCTCTAGATACCCCTTAGCACGTAAAGGAGTATTATTTGGGGGTCCAGCCATGGAGAAGAGTTTAGACACTAGGATAAGATAAGGAACACACCCATTATAACGAAATCACATTAGGATTCTCTTTTTCAGCTGTTCCTTAAAACACTAGTGCTTAGGAAATCTATTAGAGGCAGAAGCAGTCAAGGGTAGCCTAGGGTTAGGGTTAGGCTTAGGGTTAGGCTTAGGGTACGGCTTAGGGTACGGGTTTGGGGAGGGGTGCGGGTACGGCGTAGGGGATGGGTTAGGGTTAGGGTTAGGGTTAGGGCTCGGTTTAGGGTACGGGTTAGGATTAGGGTACGTGTTAGTGTTAGGGTAGGGGTTATGGTTAGAGTACGCATTAGGGTTAGGGTAGTTATTAAACCTATCCCACTCTCTAGATACCCCTTCGCACGTAAGGGAATATTATTTGGGGGTGCAGCCATGGAGAAGAGTTTAGACACTAAGATAAGGTAAGGAACACACCCATTATAAAGAAATCACATTAGGATTCTCTTTTTAAGCTGTTCCTTCATACACTAGTGCTTAGGAAATCTATTGGAGGCAGAAGCAGTCAAGGGTAGCCTAGGATTAGGGTTAGGCTTAGGGTTAGGCTTAGGGTACGGATTAGGGTACGGGTTCGGGGAGGGGTTCGGGTACGGCGTAGGGTATGTGTTATGGTTAGGGTTAGGGTTAGTGTTAGGGTTAGGGCTCGGTTTAGGGTACGGGTTAGGATTAGGGTACGTGTTAGGGTTAGGGTAGGGGTTAGGGTTAGAGTACGCATTAGGGTTAGGGTAGTTATTAAACCTATCCCACTCTCTAGATACCCCTTAGCA